>NC_134353.1:776304992-776604992 GCF_048569485.1 Anomaloglossus baeobatrachus | reverse complement strand
CAAGGGGACGATGACCGATGACACATATTATGACACTGAGAAACGCTGTGGGGAGTAAAACGACAGATCCCAAAGAGATAAACGACATTCTTGGAGACTTCTATGCAGGTTTATATAAAGAGGAGGGGTTAGATGATAGGAGAGAAGGAAATGAGTGGATAAAAGGAACAAAAATGCCTACGCTCACGGAGGAAAATTTACAGGCTCTGAATAAAGAGGTGACGGAGGAGGAGGTGCTACAGGTTATAGGAGAGTTAAAAACGGCAAAGGCCCCGGGACCAGATGGCTTTAGCGGCAGTTTTTTCAAAATTATGAAGGATCAAATCTCACCTATACTGACAGAGTTATTCAATAAGATAATGGACGGGGAAAGAATATCGGGTACACTTAATACAGCCTATATAAAGCTCATTCCTAAAGGAGGAAAGAATTTAGAAGACCCATCTAGTTATAGGCCCATCTCGCTAATTAATCAAGACCTAAAAATTTTAGCGAAGTTGATGGCAAATAGGTTAGCGGCAGTATTACCAGAGATTATAGATCTCCCCCAGGCTGGCTTTGTTAAAGGACGTTCAGTGGTGACAAACATTAGGAAAGTAATGCTAGCAATTGATGTAGTAAAGCAGAGGAGAGAAGGGGGGGAGGGGAATCCAGCCTTGATCACCTTGGACGCGGAGAAAGCCTTTGACAATGTGAGGTGGTCATGGCTGGAAGAGGTGTTCGATCACCTGGGCTTACACGGCGCTTTTAGGAATTTTGTGAGGGTCCTTTATGCAAATCCTCAGGCAAGAGTGAGTACCCCGGAATTTCTGTTAAAAACATTTCCTTTGATGAAGGGAACCAGGCAAGGATGCCCGATGTCACCACTATTGTTTAATTTGGCTATTGAACCACTGGCGAGACGTTTGAATGAGGAGGGGTGGTTTGAAGGGATCAAGGTAGGGAGAAAGTCATTGCACTCAGCCTTATTTGCCGACGATATAATCCTGTTCATGAGCAAACCTAAAACGCAATTGAGTAGAGTCATAGAACAAATTGAGGAGTTTGGGAGGTTAGCAGGGTTTAGACTTATGAATATAGCACCAATTCAGAACCAGTAGGTATTAGAAAAGAATTCCAACATGTACAATTAGTATAGATATAGCAACATGTGATATTAAAACTTAACCTTTAATTGGGTTATTTAAAATAGATATACAAACTGTGATCCAAACACCATTAAAACCTGGAAATGATGGGACCAAACTGTACTGTATGTATCTATCGCACCATCATTTACAGAAAAAGGGGGGGGAACGGGTAACGTTCGCCTAAATGATCAACACCGGAGACGTGCTGAGTTTTGCAACACACAACTAGCTGATGTGGTATCACTGATTGGACGGATGCTGTGTAAGTGCAGCCTTCAAGGATAAGTGTATATACGAGAAGTAGCATGCCACTCAACAGACAGGATATTGTCACTCAGCGTCATCAACACCAGACCAAAAAGTAATGTGAATGTCCCACTATAGAGCTAAACTAGTGTGATATGCTCCAACAGGGGACAACCAATACTCATGCACCATGACAAACAATGCCCAAGAAATAGAGACCTCATAATACAAATACCCTGCTCAATACCGACAGCGGCAGGGGGTCAGGGACAATAGGATGTCATATACAGTGTAATATTAGGACCACTTGAAGTGGAACCATCTCACCCAGTCCTTTTGTCGGTGAGGTGTCGTCCTTCTCCAGTGCTGCTTGGTCCAAATACCGGCACGGGGGGAGCAGTGGCTTGGTCACTGGCCCTATCTAGGATACCACTGACCCTTAGATAATCCACAATAACTCCCGCCCTTACAAGGGCAGTCCACAGCTGGCCCTGTTGTGGCTGACCCTAATAACCATCAAGCAGGTGACTCCCGACGCGTTTCACAACAACTGCTCATCAGGGGAGGCTTGGAACACCTGAAAATCGTGGTTTTGGCTCAAACTTGGAGCTCAAACCTGTGTGGCCTGGTATCATTTGAGGGTTTAGACTTAACAAAAACAAATGTGAAATTCTCTTCTTGGATGGAAAGAGAGCGGAGGGGGAGAGGGGTGCATTATGTGACATTACAATAGCTAGAAATACAATTAAATACTTGGGAGTACAGGTTGGGAGGGATACTAAGACCATATATTCATTAAATTATTCCCCTTTGATCGAGAAAATTGAACGTGAACTGCAAGGTTGGGCAAATTTGCCGTTGATTCTTCTGGGAAGAAATCATCTAATAAAAATGATGAGCTTTTCCAAGCTTCTCTATCCAATGCAGACAATCCCATTGCTTCTTAAACACTCGGATGTGAACAGATTGACAAAAGCGTTCTCACGTTTTTTGTGGAAGGGATATAGGCCGAGGATTAGTGCCAAAAAGCTAATGTTATCAACGGAAAATGGAGGGATCAGACTACCTAACATCAGGGGGTACAATTTGGCCTGTATCTTAAGACATGTAGTTGATTGGATTAGACGAACAAGTAGGTATTCTGACTGGGATATAGAGGCTGAATTTTGTAAACCTTGGGACCTGAGTTCAATCCTACATACCTCCATTCCAAATTTGCCGCCCAACATTAAACACTCACTGATTTGTAGAGACTCAGTGATGACTTGGAAGGCGGTTAGGAAAAAGTTCGGGTTAGCCTGGAACATCTCCAAATTCCTTAATATATGAGCTTGTCCTGACTTTTCACAGGGAAGGGAAAATTATCTGTTTAAAGAATGGAGGGAAAAAGGGATTGGAACTCTAAAAAACCTGATGCATGATACAGAACGGAGATGGATGACGTGCGAGGAGTTGAGAGCAAAGTATGACTTGCGCCCATTCCAGACTCTCCAGTTTGAACAGGTGAAACAAGGGATAATGAAGAAACTATACAACATAAATAACTAATATGAGGCAAATCAGATGGATGCGATCATATTAAGGGAGGGACATCCATGCCACAAATATATCAAGTCTTTATGGAAATATGAGAGAAGTGTTAGTCCCTAACATATCAGGAAGAATGTTGGAAGGGTGGGCAAAACAGTTGGGAGATCAAGAAGTGGAGGAGAAGATTTTGAATGGTTGGATGGTGATGAGAAAGAAGATTGTGAATGAGAACTTAAGAGATACCCAATTCAGGATCATACATAGAGCTATCTATGGATTTAATATACTGAATGCAAGACATCCAGATAAGATGATGAGTTGTCCAAATTGTGGTACGGAAAAAACAGATCTATATCATGGGATATGGCAGTGCGAAAGGATTGAAAGATTTTGGAAACAAGTCCAAATCTGGAATAGAAATGTAGAGTTGGATCCAATGGTCTGGTTATTTCACTATCTGCATCGGGAGGAGGGAGAGAAAGGGGGAGACAAGTTACCAAATCTTTTTCATGATATAGCAATGATAAGTAAAAAGGCTATTCTTCAGAAGTGGCTGGTGAAGGAAATACCAACAAAAGAAGAACTTGTTAATCAATTGAAAAAAACGCTCATGTTGGAGAATGTGATGGTGGAGAGGTGCAAAGAAAGGATGACAGCAACATTTTTCAGTAAATGGAGAAAGTTCATAAGCGTTATATGTTCTAGAGAAGAAATAATACAAATAATGTCCAAATTTGTGTCTACGGAATGGTACATGAAGGAAGACCTGTCAGGGTCCCTGTGCGAGCTAAAAGTATAGTTGGCCAAATTCTGGGTTGTGTCGCATGGAGAGGGGAGGGGGGAATGGGAGGGATAGTGTTTACAAGTAATCTTTGTAACAAGTTATCAAGGAATGCTGAAGGGGGGTAGCGGAGACTGAATAATGGAAATATACATTGACGAAGAAGGGGAAGGAGCAAATTTGATGACCGTGACAAATATTTGATCGATAAATTGTAGAGACTATGTTATTTGATATTTTGATTTGTTGACCCTTAATTTCTTCATTCTATACCCTATTTTACCATTACAAGAAAAGAAATAAAAATTTGGTTTAAAAAAAAAAAAAACGATCAACCACTCCTGCTTTTTCCCCATTATAATAAAATAATTTTATTCCGTTAGCTAATTGCATTGAGTGAGGTTGTCACCCATCTACAGTAGTCGGATTGATTCTGGACCGGAGTCTGTATATCACATACTTGCGGCTACATGAGTGCCAGCAGCTCTCACAACGGCGAAACCTCACGGTGCACAGTGCGTCACAGAGGGACCACAGACCTGTGGATATAGACTGGATTTTCCTTTGTGCATATCCAAAACACATTCCTAAGTAAAAAAAAAAAAAGGTAAATCGGAACAAAAAAAGAAATTAATATAGCCTCCATAGGAAAAAGATGTGAAATAAGTAACTTCCTTCTTCCTTGACAAGCAGGTAAGAAAACCACTTCTATTGTTGAATGCAGGATGGTGGATTTAACCCCTTGGCAACATCTGCTGCATTTATAAGACTCTGCTGCAAAGGGTTTGTATAATCAGCTTTTTATGTACTGTACAGTGATTCTTCGGGTCTTAGTGGATTGTCATGTCCAGCAGGGGCTTGTACTGGGCCTGTACAGGTTTTCGTGGACCCTGGGTGAAAGATTCTCAGTGGGCCACATGCACACACAGACACATACGTACACATACAAACATACATACATATACATATTGGAAGACAAAATTTACAAAAATACATATAAACAGACAAATACAGTGTGTCCACCGCCATTAACTTGAGAACGGCGGCAGCTATAGGCATAGAAGTGGTGTCTAGGTATAGTAAAGTAGCCATGCTCTACGCAATGAAACCACCTATAGCGCTACCTGGTAGAAAACAACAGAGTTAGCATTTTTATCTCGAAAACGGAACGAGATAAAGAAAAAAAGTGAATTACAAAGTTGTAGGGCATCATCAATTCAATACGAATCGACACCTTGCATACAGAAATGCTATGATATGAAACCCATGACCCCCCCACAAAACATTGAATGCTGGTCACGCATATGGCGCTCATTTAACTTTGATGCTCAAAGTGGCCACCGTCAGCTGCAATGCACATCTGGACTCTGGACAGCATACTGTATCTTGCACGTTGTACAATATGGTAGGTGACACGTTTGCACAAGCATCTGTGATATGTCGAAAAAAAGGGAACCAGCACGATCTGAAATTGGCATGCATCATATAAAAAGTGAAAATTCACAAATTTATTCCAACTGTACTATAATAAAAAAATGAGATTTTTAGCAAATAATTGATCAATTTTTTGAGCCACCCCTGCCAACGTCACGGCAAATCTCAATAGGGGGGTCCTACTCTACATTCTGTATTTCATGTGCCATGCGGCCTCCTAGATAAAGTTAAAAGCAGAACCATAATGGAGCACACATACCTGCAACCTGTATATAGCCGCTTCCATGTTACAAAAAAGGCACTTGTGGATAGAGACCAGCCCAGGTCCCAGCATGTGGAGCAAGCCCTACACATACCAGGACTATATCAGAACTGATCCTCCCAGTGTCAAACAGCAACCATTGATAAAGGCGGACCAGATCCAAGAATGGTGCTTAATCAGCATTGCCTGTGGAAAGGGGTGAGGTAACTGTGTCTGAACAGCTACCAACAGGAGGAATATACTGCAAACCAAAATCAGGCGTGCATGGTATGGTGTTGGTCAGACACCAGATTTGTAGCATAACTACGGTCAAAACAGAGAAAAAAAGGGAACCAGCACGATCTGAAATTGGCATGCATCATATAAAAAGTGAAAATTCACAAATTTATTCCAACTGTACTATAATAAAAAAATGAGATTTTTAGCAAATAATTGATCAATTTTTTGAGCCACCCCTGCCAACGTCACGGCAAATCTCAATAGGGGGGTCCTACTCTATATTCTGTATTTCATGTGCCATGCGGCCTCCTAGATAAAGTTAAAAGCAGAACCATAATGGAGCACACATACCTGCAACCTGTATATAGCCGCTTCCATGTTACAAAAAAGGCACTTGTGGATAGAGACCAGCCCAGGTCCCAGCATGTGGAGCAAGCCCTACACATACCAGGACTATATCAGAACTGATCCTCCCAGTGTCAAACAGCAACCATTGATAAAGGCGGACCAGATCCAAGAATGGTGCTTAATCAGCATTGCCTGTGGAAAGGGGTGAGGTAACTGTGTCTGAACAGCTACCAACAGGAGGAATATACTGCAAACCAAAATCAGGCGTGCATGGTATGGTGTTGGTCAGACACCAGATTTGTAGCATAACTACGGTCAAAACAGAGAAAAAAAAGGGAACCAGCACGATCTGAAATTGGCATGCATCATATAAAAAGTGAAAATTCACAAATTTATTCCAACTGTACTATAATAAAAAAATGAGATTTTTAGCAAATAATTGATCAATTTTTTGAGCCACCCCTGCCAACGTCACGGCAAATCTCAATAGGGGGGTCCTACTCTACATTCTGTATTTCATGTGCCATGCGGCCTCCTAGATAAAGTTAAAAGCAGAACCATAATGGAGCACACATACCTGCAACCTGTATATAGCCGCTTCCATGTTACAAAAAAGGCACTTGTGGATAGAGACCAGCCCAGGTCCCAGCATGTGGAGCAAGCCCTACACATACCAGGACTATATCAGAACTGATCCTCCCAGTGTCAAACAGCAACCATTGATAAAGGCGGACCAGATCCAAGAATGGTGCTTAATCAGCATTGCCTGTGGAAAGGGGTGAGGTAACTGTGTCTGAACAGCTACCAACAGGAGGAATATACTGCAAACCAAAATCAGGCGTGCATGGTATGGTGTTGGTCAGACACCAGATTTGTAGCATAACTATGGTCAAAACAGAGAAAAAAAGGGAACCAGCACGATCTGAAATTGGCATGCATCATATAAAAAGTGAAAATTCACAAATTTATTCCAACTGTACTATAATAAAAAAATGAGATTTTTAGCAAATAATTGATCAATTTTTTGAGCCACCCCTGCCAACGTCACGGCAAATCTCAATAGGGGGGTCCTACTCTACATTCTGTATTTCATGTGCCATGCGGCCTCCTAGATAAAGTTAAAAGCAGAACCATAATGGAGCACACATACCTGCAACCTGTATATAGCCGCTTCCATGTTACAAAAAAGGCACTTGTGGATAGAGACCAGCCCAGGTCCCAGCATGTGGAGCAAGCCCTACACATACCAGGACTATATCAGAACTGATCCTCCCAGTGTCAAACAGCAACCATTGATAAAGGCGGACCAGATCCAAGAATGGTGCTTAATCAGCATTGCCTGTGGAAAGGGGTGAGGTAACTGTGTCTGAACAGCTACCAACAGGAGGAATATACTGCAAACCAAAATCAGGCGTGCATGGTATGGTGTTGGTCAGACACCAGATTTGTAGCATAACTACGGTCAAAACAGAGAAAAAAAGGGAACCAGCACGATCTGAAATTGGCATGCATCATATAAAAAGTGAAAATTCACAAATTTATTCCAACTGTACTATAATAAAAAAATGAGATTTTTAGCAAATAATTGATCAATTTTTTGAGCCACCCCTGCCAACGTCACGGCAAATCTCAATAGGGGGGTCCTACTCTACATTCTGTATTTCATGTGCCATGCGGCCTCCTAGATAAAGTTAAAAGCAGAACCATAATGGAGCACACATACCTGCAACCTGTATATAGCCGCTTCCATGTTACAAAAAAGGCACTTGTGGATAGAGACCAGCCCAGGTCCCAGCATGTGGAGCAAGCCCTACACATACCAGGACTATATCAGAACTGATCCTCCCAGTGTCAAACAGCAACAATTGATAAAGGCGGACCAGATCCAAGAATGGTGCTTAATCAGCATTGCCTGTGGAAAGGGGTGAGGTAACTGTGTCTGAACAGCTACCAACAGGAGGAATATACTGCAAACCAAAATCAGGCGTGCATGGTATGGTGTTGGTCAGACACCAGATTTGTAGCATAACTACGGTCAAAACAGAGAAAAAAAGGGAACCAGCACGATCTGAAATTGGCATGCATCATATAAAAAGTGAAAATTCACAAATTTATTCCAACTGTACTATAATAAAAAAATGAGATTTTTAGCAAATAATTGATCTATTTTTTGAGCCACCCCTGCCAACGTCACGGCAAATCTCAATAGGGGGGTCCTACTCTACATTCTGTATTTCATGTGCACATGAAATACAGAATGTAGAGTAGGACCCCCCTATTGAGATTTGCCGTGACGTTGGCAGGGGTGGCTCAAAAAATTGATCAATTATTTGCTAAAAATCTCATTTTTTTATTATAGTACAGTTGGAATAAATTTGTGAATTTTCACTTTTTATATGATGCATGCCAATTTCAGATCGTGCTGGCTCCCCTCTCTCTCTGTTTGGTCGTAGTTATGCTACAAATTCTGGTGGCCGGTCACCACCATGCCATGCACGCCTGATTTTGGTTTGCTATGTATTCCTCCTGTTGGTAGCTGTTCAGATTCAGTTACCTCACCCCTTTCCACAGGCAATGCTAATTAAGCACCATCTTGGATCTGGTCCGCCTTTATCAATGGTTGCTGTTTGGCACTGGGAGGATCAGTTCTGATATAGTCCTGGTATGTGTAGGGCTTGCTCCACATGCTGGGACCTGGGCTGGTCTCTATCCACAAGTGCCTTTTTTGCAACATAGAAGCGGTTATATACAGGTTACAGGTATGTGTGCTCTATTATGGTTCTGCTTTTAACTTTATCTAGGAGGCCGCATGGCACATGAAATACAGAATGTAGAGTAGGACCCCCCTATTGAGATTTGCCGTGACGTTGGCAGGGGTGGCTCAAAAAATTGATCAATTATTTGCTAAAAATCTCATTTTTTTATTATAGTACAGTTGGAATAAATTTGTGAATTTTCACTTTTTATATGATGCATGCCAATTTCAGATCGTGCTGGCTCCCCTCTCTCTCTGTTTGGTCGTAGTTATGCTACAAATTCTGGTGGCCGGTCACCACCATGCCATGCACGCCTGATTTTGGTTTGCTATGTATTCCTCCTGTTGGTAGCTGTTCAGATTCAGTTACCTCACCCCTTTCCACAGGCAATGCTAATTAAGCACCATCTTGGATCTGGTCCGCCTTTATCAATGGTTGCTGTTTGGCACTGGGAGGATCAGTTCTGATATAGTCCTGGTATGTGTAGGGCTTGCTCCACATGCTGGGACCTGGGCTGGTCTCTATCCACAAGTGCCTTTTTTGCAACATAGAAGCGGTTATATACAGGTTACAGGTATGTGTGCTCTATTATGGTTCTGCTTTTAACTTTATCTAGGAGGCCGCATGGCACATGAAATACAGAATGTAGAGTAGGACCCCCCTATTGAGATTTGCCGTGACGTTGGCAGGGGTGGCTCAAAAAATTGATCAATTATTTGCTAAAAATCTCATTTTTTTATTATAGTACAGTTGGAATAAATTTGTGAATTTTCACTTTTTATATGATGCATGCCAATTTCAGATCGTGCTGGCTCCCCTCTCTCTCTGTTTGGTCGTAGTTATGCTACAAATTCTGGTGGCCGGTCACCACCATGCCATGCACGCCTGATTTTGGTTTGCTATGTATTCCTCCTGTTGGTAGCTGTTCAGATTCAGTTACCTCACCCCTTTCCACAGGCAATGCTAATTAAGCACCATCTTGGATCTGGTCCGCCTTTATCAATGGTTGCTGTTTGGCACTGGGAGGATCAGTTCTGATATAGTCCTGGTATGTGTAGGGCTTGCTCCACATGCTGGGACCTGGGCTGGTCTCTATCCACAAGTGCCTTTTTTGCAACATAGAAGCGGTTATATACAGGTTACAGGTATGTGTGCTCTATTATGGTTCTGCTTTTAACTTTATCTAGGAGGCCGCATGGCACATGAAATACAGAATGTAGAGTAGGACCCCCCTATTGAGATTTGCCGTGACGTTGGCAGGGGTGGCTCAAAAAATTGATCAATTATTTGCTAAAAATCTCATTTTTTTATTATAGTACAGTTGGAATAAATTTGTGAATTTTCACTTTTTATATGATGCATGCCAATTTCAGATCGTGCTGGCTCCCCTCTCTCTCTGTTTGGTCGTAGTTATGCTACAAATTCTGGTGGCCGGTCACCACCATGCCATGCACGCCTGATTTTGGTTTGCTATGTATTCCTCCTGTTGGTAGCTGTTCAGATTCAGTTACCTCACCCCTTTCCACAGGCAATGCTAATTAAGCACCATCTTGGATCTGGTCCGCCTTTATCAATGGTTGCTGTTTGGCACTGGGAGGATCAGTTCTGATATAGTCCTGGTATGTGTAGGGCTTGCTCCACATGCTGGGACCTGGGCTGGTCTCTATCCACAAGTGCCTTTTTTGCAACATAGAAGCGGTTATATACAGGTTACAGGTATGTGTGCTCTATTATGGTTCTGCTTTTAACTTTATCTAGGAGGCCGCATGGCACATGAAATACAGAATGTAGAGTAGGACCCCCCTATTGAGATTTGCCGTGACGTTGGCAGGGGTGGCTCAAAAAATTGATCAATTATTTGCTAAAAATCTCATTTTTTTATTATAGTACAGTTGGAATAAATTTGTGAATTTTCACTTTTTATATGATGCATGCCAATTTCAGATCGTGCTGGCTCCCCTCTCTCTCTGTTTGGTCGTAGTTATGCTACAAATTCTGGTGGCCGGTCACCACCATGCCATGCACGCCTGATTTTGGTTTGCTATGTATTCCTCCTGTTGGTAGCTGTTCAGATTCAGTTACCTCACCCCTTTCCACAGGCAATGCTAATTAAGCACCATCTTGGATCTGGTCCGCCTTTATCAATGGTTGCTGTTTGGCACTGGGAGGATCAGTTCTGATATAGTCCTGGTATGTGTAGGGCTTGCTCCACATGCTGGGACCTGGGCTGGTCTCTATCCACAAGTGCCTTTTTTGCAACATAGAAGCGGTTATATACAGGTTACAGGTATGTGTGCTCTATTATGGTTCTGCTTTTAACTTTATCTAGGAGGCCGCATGGCACATGAAATACAGAATGTAGAGTAGGACCCCCCTATTGAGATTTGCCATGACGTTGGCAGGGGTGGCTCAAAAAATTGATCAATTATTTGCTAAAAATCTCATTTTTTTATTATAGTACAGTTGGAATAAATTTGTGAATTTTCACTTTTTATATGATGCATGCCAATTTCAGATCGTGCTGGCTCCCCTCTCTCTCTGTTTGGTCGTAGTTATGCTACAAATTCTGGTGGCCGGTCACCACCATGCCATGCACGCCTGATTTTGGTTTGCTATGTATTCCTCCTGTTGGTAGCTGTTCAGATTCAGTTACCTCACCCCTTTCCACAGGCAATGCTAATTTAGCACCATCTTGGATCTGGTCCGCCTTTATCAATGGTTGCTGTTTGGCACTGGGAGGATCAGTTCTGATATAGTCCTGGTATGTGTAGGGCTTGCTCCACATGCTGGGACCTGGGCTGGTCTCTATCCACAAGTGCCTTTTTTGCAACATAGAAGCGGTTATATACAGGTTACAGGTATGTGTGCTCTATTATGGTTCTGCTTTTAACTTTATCTAGGAGGCCGCATGGCACATGAAATACAGAATGTAGAGTAGGACCCCCCTATTGAGATTTGCCGTGACGTTGGCAGGGGTGGCTCAAAAAATTGATCAATTATTTGCTAAAAATCTCATTTTTTTATTATAGTACAGTTGGAATAAATTTGTGAATTTTCACTTTTTATATGATGCATGCCAATTTCAGATCGTGCTGGCTCCCCTCTCTATCTGTGATATGTCGTCATAGGTCCTGCAATGTTGGTGGAGGGGTCGCATACACCTGGTGTTTGATGTGACCTTACAAAAAGAAGTCCAATGGGGTCAGGTCAGGTGAACGTGGAGGTTACTCCACGCAGCCACCATACCCAATGACTTGTAGGAAGGTCTCCATAAGGCATCGCTTCACGTCCGCAGCCTTGTGAGTTTTACACGTTCTAATCATAGCATTTCTGTATGCAAGGTGTCGATTCGTATTGAATTGATGATGTCCTACAACTTTGTAATTCCCTTTTTTTCTCTCTCTCTTTCCGTTTTCGAGATAAAAATGCTAACGCCGTTGTTTTCCACCAGGTGGCGCTATAGGTGGTTTCATTGCATAGCGCATGGCTACTTTACTATACCTAGACGACACTTCTATGCCTATAGCTGCCGCCGTTCTCAAGTTAATGGCGGTGAACAGGATATGGGTGGACACACTTTATACACAGTCATACAGTGGGGTAAAAAAGCATTTAGTCAGCCACCAATTTTGCAGTTCTCCCACTTAAAAAGATGAGAGAGGCCTGTAATTGACATCATAGGTAGACCACAACTGTGAGAGACAAAATAAGAAAACAAATCCAGAAAATCACCTTGTCTGATTTGGCAAGATTTTTTTTTCGAAATTATGGTGGAAAATAAGTGTTTGGTCCATAACAAAAGTTCATCCCAATATTTTTTTATGTATTCCTTGTTGTTAATGAAAGAGGTCAAACGTGTTCTGCAAGTCTTCATAAGGTTGGCACACGCTGTTGGTGGTATGTTGGCCTATTCTTCCATGCAGATCTCCTCTAGAGCAGTGATGTTTCGGGCTTGTCGCTGGGCAACATGGACTTTCAACTCCCTCTAAAGGTTTTCTATGGGGTTGAGATCTGGAGACTGGCTAGGCCACTCCAGGACCTTCATATGCTTCTTACAAAACCACTCCTTTGTTGCCTTGGCGGTGTGCTTGGGATCATTATCATGCTGAAAGACCCAGCCACGTTTCATCTTCAATGTACGTGCTGATGGAAGGAAGTTTGCACTCAAAATCTTACGATACATGGCCCCATTCATTCTTTCATGTACACGGATCAGTAATCCTGGTCCCTTTGCAGAGAAACAGCCCCAAAAGCATGATGTTGCCACCCCCATGCTTCACAGTAGGTATGGTGTTCTTTGGATGCAACTAAGCATTCTGACTCCTGCAAACACGACGAGTTGTGTTTCTATCAAACTTTGGTTTCATCAGACCATATGACATTCTCCCAATATGCTTCTGAATTATCCAAATGCTCTCTAGACAACTTCAGACAGGCCCGGACATATACTGGCTTAAGCAGGGGAACACGTCTAGAACTGCAGGATCAGAGTCCCTGGCGGCATAGTGTGTTACTGATGGTAGCCTTTGTTATGGTGGTCCCAGCTCTATTCAGATCATTCACTATGTCCCCCTGTGTGGTTCTGGGAATTTTTCTCACTATTCTTGTGATAATTTTGTCCCCACGGGGTGAGATCTTGAGTGGAGCCCCAGATCGAGGAAGATTATCAGTGGTCTTGTATGTCTTACATTTTCTAATTATTGCTCCCACAGTTGATTTCATCACACCAAGCTGCTTGCCTATTGCAGATTCAGTCTTCCCAGCCTGGTGCAGGGCTACAATTTTGTTTCTGGTGTCCTTTGACAGCTCTTTGGTCTTCACCATAGTGGAGTTTGGAGTGTGATTGTTTGAGGTTGTGGACAGGTCTTTTATACTAATAATAAGTTCAAACAGGTGCCATTACTGCAGGTAATGAGTGGAAGACAGTGTAGTCTCTTAAAGAAAAAGTTACAGGTCTGTGAAAGCCAGAAATCTTGCATGTTTTTAGGTGACTAAATACTTATTTTCCACCATAATTTGCAAATAAAATCTTGCAAAATCAGACAAGGTCATTTTCTGGATTTGATTTCTCATTTTGTCTCTCCTAGTTGTGGTCTACCTATGATGTCAATTACAGGCCTCTCACCTCTTTTTAAGTGGGAGAACTTGCACAATTGGTGGCAGACTAAATACTTTTTTCCCCACTGTATACATTGATATACATAGAGATACACACACAGGCATATTGGAAATATTTTTAATATTTAGTAGGATGCCTGTCTGTGGTACCTAGACAGACTGAGAATGAATTTCCTTTTTTCCATTCTATATTATTCTAGCTCTGAGTGACATTCATGTACAATAACCAATCTTGTCCCACTCTCAGCATAACACCGCTTTCCTGCAGCAGTGTTTTTATTCTTTAACTGCATCTGCTGCAATTAGAAATGAGATTTTATGAAAACTTCTGAAATTGCGGTGTTAGTACTGTAAGCATAAATCCACAAGTTTGGGACATTTGTCCATAAGGTGTACACCTGACTGTTGGTATCCATCCTGACTATGCAGTTATCTGCCTTCCAAAAACGTACCTATTGTTAGGAAATATATATCGCATGACATACTTTTTTTTTTTTTTTTGCAGTGGCCCTAAATATTATGCTGTGCTTTCCTCTAAAAGTTAAATGGTATACATTCACATTCTGGCCAGACAGAGGCCAAAAGGTCACACTCTTGATGAATGGGGGCCTATGGCACTGTTCGGCTGTGTGCACACATTGCCTTTTTTGCCATGTTTTTTAGTGCAGTTTTCTGCCCAAAAGTGCAGGTCTTTTCTTCTTCCAGCAAAGTCTATGAGAATTCAGAATTATTACCTGCAGTTTTGGGTTGACAAAAAAAACCGCAGCATGTCAATTCTTTGTGCATTTTTATCCTGCATTTTTTTTAGCCATTCATTTTATTAAAACAAAATGCATGGAACAAAAACGCACAAAAAAAAAAAAACACAAAAACCCGCATGCAATTTTTTTTGTTGCACTTTCTGGCACAGGGTGCAGTTTTTTGTGAACAAATTTTCTGCACCATGTGGACTTAGCCTATAGTTTATACCTGGAGTTTTTGGCTAAGTGTACAGTTAAGGGTAAGCGCACAGACCCAATTTGTATGAATCAGCTCACCGTATAAAAGCTCAATCCCGATTCCGTCCTGGAGCACGGACAGGCACTGCCACAGGCCAATGAAATGCAGAAAAAAGAGGATGTCCAGCTCTTCAGGCAAAGAATCACGTCTTTATTTCATCATGCAGACACAGAGAATGACATGACCAGCACTACGCCTAGTGCTGGTCATGTCATTCTCTGTGTCTGCATGATGAAATAAAGACGTGATTCTTTGCCTGAAGAGCTGGACATCCTCTCTTTTCTGCAAGTGCACAGACACAGTGCGGTCCTACCTAATATGAAGATATGAAGTACATTTTCAATATGCAATTCCATGTAGGAAAGGCTGCTGTATACCCAAGCTGTGAGAACATACAACAGTTTAGGTAAGTAACGTCAAAGATCTAGTAACAAAAGTGATATTTTTACCTTTTCAAGCTCTTATAGAGGAAGTACGGTAAATTGTCATATATCATGCAGGCCATCATAACAAGCATTGCAGTTACAGCAAATTGCAGCCATTTTTAGTAACTGCATAAACTTGTATTACCCGGTTGTAAGAAAAATAGAAACTGTAAGAAAAGTGCTGTCAAGCCATAGCCTTGTAAAGTAAATCAACATACACAATAGTAGGTATAAGTGGGCTTTCTGTGTTACTTGATGCACGCGACATTATTACTCAATGGCTGTGTATTGTAGTAAGAGAGACCAAGCTCATACACTCTGTAAAAATTTTAATAAAATGTTTTTATATACAGTACAGACCAAAAGTTTGGACACACCTTCTCAAAGAGTTTTCTTTATTCTCATGACTTTGAAAATTGCAGATTCACATTGAAGGCATCAAAACTATGAACACATGTGGAATGAAATACTTAACAAAAAAGTGTTAAACAAATGAAAATATGTCTTATATTCTAGGTTCTTCAAAGTAGCCACCTTTTGCTTTGATTACTGCTTTGCACACTCTTGGCATTCTCTTGATGAGCTTCAAGAGGTAGTCACCGGAAATGGTTTTCACTTCACAGGTGTGTCCTGTCAGGTTTAATAAGTGGGATTTCTTGACTTATAAATGGGGTTGGGACCATCAGTTGTGTTGTGCAGAAGTCTGGTGAATACACAGCTGATAGTCCTACTGAATAGACTGTTAGAATTTGTATTATGGCAAGAAAAAAGCAGCTAAGTAAAGAAAAACGAGTGGCCATCATTAGTTTAAGAATTGAAGGTCAGTCTGAAAAATTGGGAAAACTTTGAAAGTGTCCCCAAGTGCAGTGGGAAAAACCAAACGCTACAAAGAAACTGGCTCACATGGGGACCGCCCAAGGAAAGGAAGACCAAGAGTCACCTCTGCTGCGGAGGATAAGTTTATGCGAGTCACCAGCCTCAGAAATCGCAGGTTAACAGCAGCTCAGATTAGACACCAGGTCAATGCCACACAGAGTTCTAGTAGCAGACACATCTCTAGAACAACTGTTAAGAGGAGACTTTGTGCAGCAGGCCTTTATGGGAAAATAGCTGCTAGGAAACCACTGCTAAGGACAGGCAACAAGCAGAAGAGACTTGTTTGGGCTAAAGAACACAAGGAATGGACATTAAACCAGTGGAAATCTGTGCTTTGGTCTGAGGAGTCCAAATTTGAGATCTTTGTGCTACGCAGAAAAGGTGAATGGATGGACTCAACATGCCTCGTTCCCACCATGAAGCATGGAGGATGAGGTTTGATGGTGTGGGGGTGCTTTGCTGGTGACACTGTAGGGGATTCATTCAAAATTTAAGGCATACTGAACCAGCATGGCTACAACATCTTGCAGCGGCACGCTATTCCATCCGGTTTGCATTTAGTTGGACAGTCATTTATTTTTCAACAGGACAATGACCCCAAACACACCTCCAGGCTGTGTAAGGGCTATTTGACTAAGAAGGAGAGTGATGGGGTGCTACGCCAGATGACCTGGCCTCCATAATCACCAGACCTGAATCCAATCGAGATGGTTTTGGGTGAGCTGGACCGCAGAATGAAGGCAAAAGGGCCAACAAGTGCTAAGCATCTCTGGGAACGCCTTCAAGACTGTTGGAAGACCATTTCTGGTGACTACCTCTTGAACCTAATCAAGAGAATGCCAAGAGTGTGCAAAGCAGTAATCAAAGCAAAAGGTGGCTACTTTGAAGAACCTAGAATATAAAGACATATTTTCAGTTGTTTCACACTTTTTTGTTAAGTATTTCATTCAACATGTGTTCATTCATAGTTTTGGTGCCTTCAATATGAATCTACAATTTTCAAAGTCATGAGAATAAAAAAAAACTCTTTGAATGAGAAGGTGTGTCCAAACTTTTGGTCATATATTATATACACATATATACATACATACATACATACATACATATACACACATATATAGTGGTGGGGGATGTAAAAAATTATCCAACTTTTGGACTCAGGTGTTTCAGGTATGCAATCAAATGTCAGGAGAGAGCATAGTCCCCTCAATTAAAATAGCACTTCTTTCCTCAGTGTCTGGAACATGCCCCCCCCCCCTCATCCTGGCAAATTCACCTACCCTTTTTGACCCCAACCCTCCACCTTTTTCTTCTCCGACTTTCTTTTCTCTCTTGTTCTTGTTTTACTCAGTATCTTCTATTCTGCCAACTCACACTTGAGTTACGGCCCCGTTTTTTTCACTCATCTAAGGTGGCCTCGTTATCTAATATATAGGTGTGTGTGTGTCCGCTAAAGGAATCCATATCGTCGCATTTACAATCCAAAATTTTGCACAGACACCCCATGTGACTCAGGAAACGTCATAGACTATGTTTGGTCAGGAAAATTTAACCCCGCACTTTACACTTACTCTCCAAAAATCCTGCCTCTATTAAACTGAATGGAGGTGGGAGCTACAGCTATAGCCACTGTCAGTGGTTGCTATAGGAACAAAATAAGCTTCTTATACTAACAACAGTTTGTGTGTGAAGTAATAAGATGTCGATGGAGAGAGAGAGAGAGAGAGACAGAAAAAGACAGACAGACACAGAAAGAGACAGAAGGGAAAAGAGACAGAGAGCTAGACGGCCAAAGAGATAGCCTGGGCAAAGGTATGAAATCAAATGTCCAATAATAAATAAATCGGGGAATATTACCCCAACTCACTGAGCTTCACGGACAAATCAAAACACAGATGAGAAATCTCGATGGATTCTCAAACAAAGCATAAAAGGTGCAGTAATATAAAATCAATTTTATTGAAAGTTTTAAAAAATCATTAAAAATTTACTACTATTACTACACTACTTACTCCTGTCCACCGCCATTAATTTGAGAACGGCGGCAGCTATAGGCATAGAAGTGGTGTCTAGGTATAGTAAAGTAGCCATGCGCTATGCAATAAAACCAACTATAGCGCTACCTGGTGGAAAACAACGGCGTTAGCATTTTTATCTCGAAAACAGAACGAGATAAAGAAAAAAGTGAACTAAAGAATTGTAAGGCATCATCAATTCCATACGAATCGACACCAACTTTTCAAACGTTTGTGGCACACGTATACCTGCTGTACTTAAAACAAACATCATATATTTGAGTGGCATTGATAGAGACATTCATTTTCTTTGGCCTGGATCTATGCCATAAATTCATGTATCTTCTGAATTATAACTCGTGCAATGTATTGTTAACATCCAATAATGGAGTTACTTTGAATTTTCTTAAAGTAAAATTGTCCATTCAAGACAACAGGATTGTGTCTACTGGTTTTCGTTAGGCAACTTCTACAAATAATTTACATCACTTTATGAGTTTTCAGCCTATGCATCTTACAATCGGTATCCCATTTGGTCAATTCATCAAAGCAAAACACAATTGTAGTCATGTGTCTGATTTTGATTCACAGGCAAAAGGATCTTATCCAAAGTTTCAAGACCAGAGGATATCCCAAAAGAATTGAAGTCTTCAAATGGCCAGTCAATAGACCAGGACTAATCTACTACATCCGAGGATGAAGACTGGTGACAATTCCATCAGATTGGTTACTTTTTACAACATTCAGTGGCAGGATCTTCATAAACTACTTGAAAAATATTTGGAGTATACTGGAGAGAACCGTAGTTGAAGAGTGTTGGTCACCCAATACCACTTTTGATGGCCTGAAGAGCCAGAAATCTTAGGAACTCTTAGGGAAAGTCTAAGTAATAGCCCATTTGTGTGGCCATCCACCAGTCTAAACAGGGGTTACACCCTTAGGGGCTCACACGCATGAATGTTTGGTCTGTTCCTTCATGTTTTTAGAACAGTTGTGGAAAATTGAAGAATGTCATCTATGTTCTTGTTTGCCCCGTCCAATGTTAACTGTGGCTCAAGTCACCCAGAAACATCGAAACGAAATACAACAGAATTTTTTCAACATTGCATAAGCACAAAAACACCATTATCAATGGTAGCATATCATATTATGCAACATAGATGCAAAATTAGGGTACTACTGTTATTGGTCTGGTGGTGATATTGTTCTAGCATTATTATGCTGTGAATCCAGATGGATTTCTAAACGTAACCTTGGTTTTTCCTAAGGGTATTAATGAAAAACTTATATTTACAGACTTTTATAAACATTAATCACCAGGTTGAACATTTTGTACTGTATCAGTGCTGATACTTTGGCAGTGAAGTCACTTTTGACACACTTTGCCATATTATTGTTCATGTATTGTTTTATTATCCCTTGCACATTACTTTTTACAGTCCCTCTGTAGGCTCATTATAACACACTTGCTTTTCCCTTTATATATTTTTTTCACATCTCACACTTTCTTCTAAATGGTCACTTTCTTTGCTTTAATACATATTTATTCACCTTTTTTGTATGTATGGGTCCTTTCCCTATATCATTTTTCAGCCTGCCCCTTTTGTGCTCCAGTTTAGAGCACACATCACATCATCTGGTGATTTTGTCCCCATCCACCTGACTGACTTTTATTTCACAAAAACGCATTTTAAGAGCGTCCCACTCTTCATCAGGTTCACTTGTTGAGTGGGACCCTCTGGAAATGAATCAGGTGAACCTGGAGAGTGGGATGCTCTCGAAACACGTTTTATTAAATAATCCTTTTTGATGACAGCGCTTATTAATCGCCAGTTTTTTTTGTTTTTTTCCTTTCAACTCTATATGCCTGGATTGGGATCGGTGTTGTGCTGCAGACACGTTTATGCCTTCAGCAGTGTTGTGCCTGTGTGGCTCAGGTGAGTCTATCCATTAACTACCAACAACTCATTCCTACCTTGCTGATCTGCACCAGGAAAGCACCTTTTTTTTTTCGTTTTTCCATTTATCCTACATTAGAAACGCAATGTGCTCCACGCAGGGTCGTTTATATCACTTCCGGGATGTCTCTTCCGTTGGCTTGCAATGTAGTGCGTGCCACAGTGTGCTTCTGACGATATCACTAGTGTGAACCAGATGTATTTCTGATTTAATATGGCCCGCCAGACTGACCCTGCTACCTAAAGGTAGTGTTTTATAAACGTTCCTTTACCGAATGACAGAGATTCTTATATGGGGTCTGTTTCTCCTGTGTACGGTTGATTTTGACGTGTATGCCACCTCTGATCCTAGATTCACATCTACTTTATTTTATAGGCAATTAGACAGTTTTTGCACCTTCTATATAAACCCACTCAGTGCTTCATTACCACACCCCTGATGAAGCCACTGTATATGGCGTAATGCGTGGAGCACCTTACTTATTTGGGTTTACTGTTGCCTTATACGCATCTAACACCTTTATTAGCAGCGCAGTTTATCCCACCTCAGAAAAATAGATCCAACAGGGATAAAAAAAAAAAAAAAAAGTCGCATACACCCCAAAATAGTACTGGGATATGTTTTTTTTTTGTTTTTTTACTTACACACACACACACACACACACACACCAGAATAAAGTTAATTTTTATTCCCATTTTACAACTATTGCCAAAGAAGAGTTGGAGATGGAAATTACTCTAAGATCCTATACCAATATGTATACATGACTATTTGGGTTGCATTTTACATGGGGTATGGGGCTGCATAATGCAAAATGAAGGACACCTTATACATGACTATAGGGGTGCATTATACATGGAGGACTATGGAAATGCATTATAAAACATGGAGGACTACGAGGGTGCATTCTAATATATTAAGGGTTAGGTGGGACCCTTTATGTTATATGGAAGGCTATGTGGGGGCAATTATTGTATTTGGAGACCTATATACAAGGGGATACAAAGATACAAGCATGGGATGGGAAAGTTTTGTGCAGAGGGAAAAAAAGCTCTTTCCCATGCTCTACTATACATCTCTCAGCACCCAGCTTTCCCATGTTCTGATATGGGAAAGCTGGGTGCTTAGGGAAAGCTGTATGGCAGAGCATGAGGAAGCTGGGTGCTGAGGACAAGATGGATATCAGAACATAGGAAAGCTGGGTGCTGATAGAGGCATTTCACATCATGGGGAACCTGGGTGCTAAGGGAAAGAACCAAGTGTCAGCGTCAGTATCCCTGTACTCAAGAGTGTTGGCATCATTATCCCATACCCTGAGTACGTGTACATGGAGGAGAGGGGGTCCAGGTCCAAACTTTGCACCAGGGCCCATCAAACTCTAGTTATGCCACTGCTAAGATAGGAGATAATGGCTGCTGTTACTCCAAGTTGTAGATTTGCAGTTTTCTCCCTTCCAGCCCACAAAAAAAAAAAAAAAAAAAAAAGGGGTTCAATACATTTTATGTACCTTAACATTATGCCATTAAAGATTCTATTCCATTCACAATTCCACTGGGGGAGTGGGGGCACCAAGTTCAGGAGGCCTAAATAAGAAGGGATATACTTTGTTGTACCATATGTATAGAAGTTTCTTCAGCTTAAAAAAAACAAAAAAAAAAAAACGGATTTTTGTGTACTCACCGTAAAATCGTTTTCTCTTAGCCATCATTGGGGGACACAGGACCATGGGTGTTATGCTGCCTATCCATAGGAGGACACTAAGTAGATGCAGTATACACCCCCTGGCCGGGCCAGGCAACCTCAGTTTTAGTACACAAGCAGTAGGAGAAAAAAAAAACAAACAGTAAAAACTTCTCAACAGAGGAACATGAGAAAAGAAGAGTCATAACCAAATAAGGTACTGAGAGAACCAAGGCCCAACAGGGCAACAGGGAGGGTGCTGTGTCCCCTAATGATGGCTAAGAGAAAACGATTTTATAGTGAGTACACAAAAATCCGTTTTTCTCTGACGCCTCATTGGGGGACACAGGACAATGGGACGGCCTAATGCAGTCCATGGGTGGGAAACAAAAGAAGACAACACAACCCAAGGACTAGGAACTAGTCCCAGACAGCCTGGAGCACCTACTGAGAGAGGTGCTCTACTGCCGTTTGCAGAATTTTCCTACCCAGATTTGCCTCAGTTGAAACCAGGGTATGGACTCTGTAATGCTTTGAAAACGTATGTAGGCTAGACCAGGTCGCAGCCTTCACACTTGTTCCACTGAAGCCTGATGCCGAATGGCCCACGAAGCGCCAACTGCTTGCGTGGAATGAGCCCGCAGCTCACTAGGAATGGGCTTGAGTTGCAAGCAGTAGACTTCCTGGATCGCAGAGCGAATCCAGCGAGCCAGAGTCGCCTTTGAAGCTGCCTGTCCCTTCTTAGGCCCCTCAGGAATGACGAACAAAGAGTCCGTTTTCCTAAAGGGGGCTGTCCTGGATATGTAATATCTGAGAGCTCTGACGAGGTCCAACGAATGCAGAGACCTTTCCACCCTATGAACCGGGTGTGAACAAAAGGAAGGCAGATCAATGTCCTCGTTTAAATGAAATGGGGTAAGAAACTTTGGAAGGAAATCCGGAAGGGGGCGCATAACCACCTTGTCCTGGTGAAAGATCAGAAAAGGCTCGCGGCAAGAGAGTGCTGCTAGCTCCGAAACCCGTCTGATGGACGTAATTGCCACCAGGATGTTACCTTCCAGGACAGAAGAGCAAGGGAGGATTCCTTGAGGGGTTCAAAGGGAGACCTCTGGAGACCGTCCAGAACGAGGTTGAGGTCCCATGGTTCCAGCGGCCGTTTGTACGGGGGAACTAGATGGGAAACGCCCTGGAAGAAGGTCTTAACTTGCGGCTTTTGAGCCAGGCGGCATTGGTAGAAGAAGATTGAGAGCGCTGAGACCTGCCCTTTAAGAGAACTGAGAGCCAACCCCGCTTGCAAGCCAGACTGTAGAAAGTCGAGAATTCTGGGGATAGGCAGAGGCATAGGCTGGACGTTAGTTTCCCTGCACCATGAAAGGAAGATTTTCCACGTACGGTGGTAAATGCGGGATGAAGCAGGCTTTCGGGCGCTTATCATGGTGGAAATAACCGTGGGGGAGAATCCCGCTCTTGTTAATACCCAGGTCTCAATGGCCATGCCATCAGCTTCAGGGCTCTGGAGTTCTGATGGGAAATGGGCCCTTGGGTCAGCAAGTCTGGGATGTCTGGAAGGCGCCACGGTGCGTCTGTGAGCATTTGTACTAATTCGGCGTACCAGGCGCGCCGGGCCAGTCCGATGCTATCAGTATCACCGGGACTCCCTCTGCCTTGATCTTCCTGATTAGCCGCGGCAGCAGGGGTAGAGGTGGAAATATGTAAGGCAGGCAGAAGTGGTGCCAGGAGCAGATTAGAGCATCCGCGCCGATGGACTGCGGGCCGCGTGACCTGGCTATGAACGCGGGTACCTTTGCATTCAACCTTGAGGCCATTAGGTCCACGTCTGGTGTGCCCCAGTGAGTGCAGATGTGTAGAAACACATCTGGGTGGAGAGACCATTCTCCGGCGGCCAGCCCTTGGCGACTTAGAAAGTCTGCTGCCCAGTTCTCTACCCCCGGTATATGTACCGCTGATATCACTGATCCCGACGATTCGGCCCAGCTGAGGAACTTGTGGGTCTCGAGATAAGCCGCTTTACTGCAGGTGCCCCCCTGCCGATTGATATAGGCTACAGCTGTCGCATTGTCCGATTGGACTCGAATCTGACGACCCGCTAGCAGAGGGCAGACCGCTCTGAGCGCGAGGAAGATCGCGCGGAGTTCCAGGATGTTTATGGGTAGGAAAGACTCCTGAGGCGTCCAACGTCCTTGAGCAGTGTGGTGCCGGTACACTGCTCCCCAGCCTAGGAGGCTGGCGTCCGTGGTCAGGACCAGCCAGTTCACTGGGAGGAAAGATCTCCCCTTCGATAGGGATGAGGACCGAAGCCACCAGCAGAGTGCGTACCTGACTGAAGGAGTCAGGTGAAGAGGTCTGTCCAGGGAGAAGGGGCTCTTGTCCCAGGCTGCTAGAAGGGTTAGCTGCAGTGGGCGGAGGTGCAGTTGAGCAAAGGGTACTGCTTCCATAGCTGCCACCATCCTGCCGAGCACTTTCATGCTGAATCGAATGGAGCAAGACTGAGGACGTAGAAGGCAGCGTACCGCTCGTTGAAGAGCGATCGCCTTGTCCTGAGGGAGAAGGATCAAGCCCCGACGGGTGTCCAGGGACATGCCCAGGAAGGTGATGGACCGTGATGGGATCGGGGATGATTTGTCCAGATTCACTAGCCACCCTAAGCGTGATAGTGTGTCCACAGTGATCTGTACGCTGGTTGAGCAGTCGCGGAAGGAGGGGGCCTTGATGAGGAGGTCGTTCAAGTAAGGGAGAACGACTACTTCCCTAGCGTGAAGGACGCTCATGGCGGCCGCCATGACTTTGGTGAAGACCCTTAGTGCGGTAGCAAGGCCGAAGGGTAGAGCTACGAATTGAAAGTGGGAGTCCTGAATTGCAAAGCGGAGGTACATTTGGTGATCTGGGGCGATGGGTATGTGCAGGTACGCGTCCTTGATGTCTATGGAGGCGAGGAATTCCCCTTCGACCATGGATGCAATAATGGACCTTAGGGACTCCATTCTGAATCTCCGTACGTGCAAATGTTTGTTTAGGTCTTTGAGGTCCAGGATGGGTCGAACTGACCCATCCTTTTTGGGGACCACAAAGAGGTTGGAATAAAAACCCCCGAACTTTTCGTCGTCTGGGACAGGTATTATCACTCCTGCTGTTTGGAGCGAGTGGATTGCTGAGAAAAAAAGCTTTGCGTCGTTTTTGAGTCTTTGGGGGGGTTTGAGAGAAAGAACCGACTCAGGGGTCGGGTCCGAACTTCTATGTGGTAACCGGAAGACACAAGGTCTCGCACCCATTTGTCGTCTGAGGCGGCAGCCCAGATGTGATGAAAGAGCCGCAGTCGACATCCTACAAATGAGTGTGTCTTCCGGGGCGCCGAAGGAGTTATGAGGGGGGAAAACATCGTAGCCGAGTCTACCTAGTCCTGGACTGTTTCCGTCTAGGCTGCCATGACTAAGTGGGTTTCGGGGAGAGCTGAGAAGGTCGGTCCCTGCGTAGTCCGTGGCTGGTGGCGGGGACAGCACAGGATGTCGACCAACCAAATGAGTTCCGAAAGGAGCGGAACGAGGACTGTGGACGTCCGGTGAAGGACGTCCTGGACTTCAGCTGGGGGAGGGAGGTATTCTTTCCTCCCGTGGCGTCAGAAATGAGCTTGTCCAGACGTTTGCCAAACAATCGGTCTGGAAAAAAGGGAAGGCCCGTGAGAGACTTCTTGGAGGCAGAGTTCGCTCGCCATTGTCGAAGCCAGAGAGCTCTACGGATGGCTATGGTATTTGAGGCGGCAAACGCTGTGCAGGTAGCAGCGTCCATGGAGGCCTGCATGCAGTACTCCGTCGCAGCGGCAATTTGAGCTGTTACCTCTGTGAAGGTATGAGTGAACTGGGATTCCTCACACGAAGTGTTAAGGGATTCTGCCCAGACAGAGATCGCCTTTGCGACCCACACAGCGGCAAAGGAGGGCGAGAGGAAAGAACCTGCAGCCTCAAAAGCAGAGCGGGCGAGGTGCTCCACCTGTGTCGGGTCCTTGATGGAGGAACCATCGGGTAAAGACAGGAGCGTCTTTGTGGTAAGGCGGGAGACCGGTGGGGGTTGACCGGGGGCGGATCGGCCCAGCCCTTAGGGGCAGGTGAGGCAAAAGGGTACCGGGACTCCATGAGTTTTCGGTTACCAAAGCGCCTGTCGGGCTTCTCCCTTTTGCTTTGTGAGGATATCCTGAAACTCTGGGTAATCAGCGAAAACCTTTGGGGGTTTCCTTGCCCTCTTAAAGGAGACCGCATGGTCAGTGGTAGTGGATGGGGGATCCTCCACATGCAGAGTTTGGTTGATTGCTGCTATAAGGGAGTCTATTGCAGTTTGATCATCTGGGGAGGCTGAAACCAAGGAATCCTCTTGGTATAAAACAGTATTCTCCCTCCTCCAGCTCTTCAGAAGCCGTGGAGCGTGTAGGAGAGCCTGCCCTGTGTGCTCCCGAGGGAGAGCCCGTTGGAGACACCCTGCCGTGTGCTCTTTTCCTGATCCCTGCAACCGGTGAAGCATGTGCCCGGATTACCTCAGAAGGATCCTCCATAGGGGTATCCTCAGGCTGCGTTCCGTCCAGGGACCCAGAAGGGTGTGGAGGACGACATTGCATAGCCAGCACCAGGTTCTGTGACAGTTTTTCCATGGATTGAGACAGAAACTGTGCCCATTCCGGTGGGCTGGGAGCCATAGGCTCTGGGCTGACTGTTGCGGCGGTGGTGGCAGGGGGGTCTTGGGGGGCTATAGGGGCACAGGACTCACAGAGAGAAGAGGTGTGTTTACATGGTAGCTCAGCGTGGCAGGCAGTGCAGGCTGAATAATAGACTATGTGGGCCTTAGCACTCTTAGTGCCCTTAGAATTCTGCATGTTCCTAATAGGAGTATGCCAGGAGGGGGAGCAATAGTCAGCAGAGCTACAAGTGAAGCAAGCACCTCACCAGAATCAGCCGATGGCCCTGTCCTCAGGAAGGATTAAGCTCTATGGAGATCTTCGCACGCTTTCCTGGGGGGGCGGGGCTTATCGCAGCCATGGGGGCGGGGCTAAGCGCTAAAAGAGCGCGAAGATGAAGTCAGTGTGCCCCCCCTGCTGTGGGTAGTAAAAACGGCAGGAAGGGAGCTTCTGATAGTTTTCCTCCCTCTCCCTCCAGTCAGCACACAGCTTGTCACTGGTGGTTATCTCTGCCGGCTATCTCTGCCAGCTTTTCTGCTAGAGCAAATAAACAGAGCAAATAAACAGCGCGAGTCCCTGAGCCCTGGGCCCTCCCCCTGCCACCTGGAAATTATCTGCAGGACTTTCTGCAAACAGGAGTGACTTCCCCCCTCCTCCAGCCAGCAAGCTAGAGAAAAGTTAACACTGTGTGCAGGATCCTTCTCTCCTCCTTGCACTCAGCAAGGGACTTTCTCATAATAAATACTGTAGATGTCCTGGGGCCTTCCCTGCAGCGTCTTTTCTCCCTTTTGTCTGGGAAACCAGTCAGGGGGGATCTCACCTTAAAACACTGCTTCCGTCCAGGCAGTGAAAATAGCAGAGTCAGCTTGCTGTGTCCGGTCACACCGGTGCCATATTCAACTCAGAGCCTGCCAAGAGGGGCTGAGGAATTGGGCTATAGGGGCACAGGCCTCTACCCTGGGCTTTGGAAAATCGGCGTCTGTGGAACCCATCATCCAGCCCATGATCCAGCGTCGCAGGAGGGGGTACATGGAGGCGACACTCCACGTTCCCGCCCGTTGATGGTAGTGGGAGATCGGTCCCATAAGGAAACCGTCTCCCTCAAAAAATAACAAACCTTGAAAGGAAGTGCCTCCTACAGACACTAAGCTAAAACTGAGGTTGCCTGGCCCGGTCAGGGGGTGTATACAGCAGAGGAGGAGCTATGCTTTTGCATCTACTTAGTGTCCTCCTATGGATAGGCAGCATAACACCCATGGTTCATAGTCCTGTGTCCCCCAATGAGGCGTCAGAGAAAAAAGAAATTCACGGATGCCTTAATTTTTTTCACGGACAAGGGAAAAAAACAAAAAAAACAAATAATATAATTATGGACTGTTCGGAGTTTCTGGACAGTTGGCAGCCCTGATTATAGTGCCCACACCCCATGTTTTAGTGTACATAGCTTATCCCATGATGGTGATTGATGTTGGATAAATTAGTATAGTAGAGGGTGATATAGAATGGACTTTACACCAATCCCAATATAGTTTTTAAAAAGGTGAAAATGCAATTATGAAAGGTCAGAGTTTGAAAAGGAAGTGCAAAGAAACACCACGCCAATATATAAGCCACAATAGAAATGTTTTATACTTAAAAGTTCATTTGTAAAGTACAAACTTAACTACAAAGCAAAAAATTAATCCGGCGGTCATGGATAATCTCTGATCAAGTAGATGATGGCTTCTAGCAGGATTCCCAGAGAATATCTGCTGTATTGCAGCAGTGGTAACACTGCAGAGTGATGAGAGCGTGTCCTAATTATTTTCTTATCGCTATACATAATCATTTAACGGTCTTCTCTGAGAGATGAGTCATTCAGGAATAGTGATTTCATGGCTCCACCATATGGCCATTGTTTACCAAGTTTCCTAAAAGTTGTAAGAGCGTCATCTAAGGATACTTTACTGGAACTTTATGCCTTGAGCTAATGGCAAATCCTTGCTGTAGTTGATTGTACTGGAAAAAAGATAAAATAGTAGTTAGGAAATGCTCAAATCCTATTCCAGTAAATAATAATAATAAATTAAAATATATTAGAAAATACCTCCAATTAGAAATGTAATATAGTTCTGATTCACTATGACTGTTTCCTCATGTTCAGGGCATTGCAGGACCATAGGTATTCATGGTTAGCACCACGCATATAGGTACAGTTAGGTATGCATGGTTACGACCACGAGCAATTATCTAAGGTCCTGCAATGCTCTGAACATAAGGTAAGTGACATAGTGAATCAGAAGAACTACACTACATTTCTAATTGGCAGTATCATCATCTGCTGCTGCTGCTACATATTGGGAGAGGATCTTGGGAGATGGAAATACCCCTTTAGGGGAAAGAAGAACACGCTCAAATCATAGCCAAGAACAGGCTACTTCTGTGTGAGAATGAAAGACAGTCTCATCTCACTGCAGAGGGATAACAGATTGAACGCTAAAGACAACTTTGACCTTTCATCTCTAGAGGGGCAGTATAGGGTGGGGGTTGGGGCAGTAAAGTAGAGCTGGCAGCATTATGAGAGGAAACCTGATAGAAGGGTTTGTAATGCGACACAGCCAAACTCAGCTGTGCTGCTCATCCCCCAGATGGTGTGCATGAGACAAAAGCACACAAAGTGTCAGTAATGACACTCAGGTCTGATGTGCTCACAGCAATTCATAATCCCTTTGGAGTGAAATCAGCCTGTCTGTTCTTATGACTCACACAGGAGAAGCCTATTCTGAGCTACTATGGGGTCTGTTCTTTCTTTTGAGTCTTGATGCCTGTTTATGGTTGGGCAACATCATACGAGGGAGAAGGACACACCTCCAGTGAAAACTCTGATAATGCCCACTTAGATTAAAAACAAGAATTAACTTATTGGCTACCAAATACTTTGTTGCGAAGACATTAGCAAACAGAAGAGGAAAAAAAAAAAAACAAAAAACAAAAAAAAAAAAAACAGTTTATTCTGATCTGCAGCCACTTAAATAACGACACCAGCTCAACCTGAAAAAGTTGGTACAAAGTCCTTTTCAAGTCCAAAATCTACTAGTTTACCACACTAGTGCTATTGTATTCCCATTGCGGATTCCTATTTCGATAAATAAAAATCGATTTTGCTAAAATGTAACAGACTTTAACCCACTTACCACGTAGATCTTCTCATATAATGTTTCCAGGAATCACTGCCGGACTCTCTTCCACCTCCAGTGTGTTTTTCACCACCTAAAATTATTAATAAAGAATATACTGTATAAATGACAAGACTGTATATAGACGACCTTACAGACCCAGTGCATGCATATATCAAACTACTCATAATCCTATCAGTTGTAACAAAAGTACCATTTGAGCTGGTTAAACTGGCCATATCAGGGAATAGTGGCTGTAACTCTGAGTAAAATGCAAATTTTTTAATTTCTCATCTCTGTTGCAAAGTTATTAGCTTCTAGAGTTGAGTAATAATTTATATTTAGTCCAAGGTGGCGATACCAGACATTTTGCATTTGTATTCAATTCTTTACCTGCATGAGGATGACCAATGCTCAGCAGGCTGCAACACATAGGGGAAATAAGATCACACCCCCCCACAAACATCTTATGATTGGTCATCTTCATACAGAGGAAAAAAGTACACACTTATTATATCCTAAACTTTAGAAGCTAATATCTCTGGCACGGAGAGAAAAAAATTAGAAACCCCCCCCAAAAAACTATGGTTTTATTAAGCCCTGCAGCCACTACTCCATAATGTAGCCAGTTTATCATACTCAAACTGGTGAAAGGTCGCCTTTAAAAGCATATGAAAAAAAGAGCACAAGCGAGCTTGCGAGTGTTGTGTTCCGACGTGTAAAGCCTTAAGTGCGTGACCTCAGATTCCGTGGGCTTTAGAAATGAATGATTTAATTCAGGATTGTTTTTATTTTTATATGTTCCTGTGCATGTTATCTCTGTCTTCGATATCAGTATACTTCTGTGTCACTGTAGTGTCTAATAGGGTGTATTTAGACTATAGTCCGATGTTTGAAAACATGATACTTGACTGTACACCATGTGCGATATGTCCATTGGTTTTGGGCTGTGTTTCTTCTATTTTTTTTGTATGTTTTGGAAAAAAAATGTAATAAACTTCAGTTGAAAATTTTTCAAAGAGGGCCAGGATGCCCTTCTTCAAAAATATATTGCAGGCTAGAAAGTACTAAATGGTGGAATGTTGGAGGTGTAGCTAGTCTGCCTTGGGGGAAATTAACATCTCCATCATTTTGCTTTCCTCTGGAACAGGTTAGGGTATAGGTTGAACTCAACTGACTTGTGTCTTCTTTCAAACTGAAAACTCTAAAGCTATGAAACTGTTGAACACTTCATTTAAAAAACCGCAATAAAACAGTGGCACTTAGTGGAAATCCTTATAACTGCAATCATGGCTTTGCAGTCAAATGTTACGTGTTTATTTCATTAACACCATACTAAGTCTCATAGTATCATTGATATATTGTAATGCAGAGGAGAAAGCTATAGATTCCTCAAAAGAATATAGGTTATCAGTATTCGGTTAACAGAAGCAAACATTTACTTTATTTTCATCAAGCATTGTTTATCTTTAAAGTACTTTTTCAAATACAGCCGTTAGGCTTTCTTTGTAGGACAGAATTTAAGTTACATACCAAAAGCTCCGCCAATCTCTGCTCCGCTAGTTGGAATATTGACATTCACCAAACCACAGTCAGATCCTTTAGGCCTTATTTAAGGAAAACATATGTGTCATTATGAGTGTATACATAGGACAATGAAACTCTGTACATTTTACCCCTTCAGCCCCCGGCATTTTGCGCTTTTCCGTTTTGTTTTTTTTCCTCTCTTTCTTCCGAGAGCCGTAATTTTTTTATTTTTCCGTCAATCTTGCCATATAAGGGCTTGTTTTTTGCGGGACGAGATGTACTTTTAAATGAAACCATAATTTTTACCATATAGTGTACTGGAAAACGGCAAACAAATTCCAAGTGTGAAAAAAAAATTGCAAAAGAGTGGATCGCACAATAGTTTTTGGGATATTTTATTCACCAAGGTCACTATATGGTAAAACTGATGTGTTGGTGTGATACCTGTGGTCGCTGCGAGTTTGTAGACACCAAACATGAATAGGTTTACTTTTATTTAAGGGGTTAAAAAAAAATTCACAAGCTTGTCCAAAAAAAGTGGCGCACATTTTGTGCCATTTTCCGAAACCCGTAGCGTTCTCATTTTTCTTGATCTATGGCTCAGTGACGGCTTATTTTTTGTGTCATTTAACTATCATTTTTGAGCAGATACTACATTTTGATCGCCTGTTATTGCATTTTGTGCAAAATTTGCGTTGACCAAAAAACTTAATTTTGGCGTCTGGAATGTTTTTGCCGCTATGCCGTTTACCAATCAGATTAGTTGATTTTATAATTTTGATAGATCGGGCATTTCTGAATGCAGGGATACAAATAAAGAGAATTTTGTTACTTACCGTAAATTCTTTTTCTTATAGTTCCGACATGGGAGATCCAGACCATGGGTGTATAGCTTCTGCCTCCGGAGGACACACAAAGTACTACACTCAAATGTGTAGCTCCTCCCTCCTAGCATATACACCCCCTGGTAGCCAGTCCTAGCCAGTTTAGTGCAAAAGCTGAAGGAGGACATCCACCCACAAGTAGAGATAGAGCAAAACCCGGAACAACCGGAACCTCTGTCTACAACAACAGCCGGTGATAACACACGGAACAAGAAACCTGCCAACAGGCAACAGGGAGGGTGCTGGGTCTCCCATGTCGGAACTATAAGAAAAAGAATTTACGGTAAGTAAACAAAATTCTCTTTTTCTTCATCGTTCCTTATGGGAGACCCAGACCATGGGACGTTCTAAAGCAGTCCATGGGTGGGAATAAACAGAAAAACTGAGAAGTAGGCGAAACCTAACTTCACAAATGGGCGACAGCCGCCTGAAGGATGCGTCTGCCGAAGCAAGAGCATGCACTTGGTAGTGCTTCGAAAAGGTATGCAGACTAGTATAAGTGGCAGTCTGACAGACCTGCTGAGCCGTAGCCTGGGCCTGAAAGCCTAAGAGGCACCGACAGCTCTGGTCAAGTGTGCCTTGATCCCCGGCGGGAGAGGCACTTGAGTACACTGGTAGGTAACGGAAATGGCCGACCTAAACCAACGAGCCAGGGTCGGCTTAAAGCCGAAAGGCCCTTACGCTGACCAGCGGTCAGCACAAAAGAGAGGTGCACCGCCTAAGAACAGCGGTGCGAGACACATAGATCCGGAGCGCCCGCACCAGATCCAGAGTATGCAACGCCCTTTCAAAGCGATGAACAGGAGCCGGACAAAAGGAAGGCAGGGAAAATGCCCCGGTTAAGGTGGAAACAGTAACCACCTAAGGGAGAAAGTCCGGAGTCGGACGGAGAACCACCTTGTCTTGATGAAGGGAGGACTCCGAAGAGAGTGCAGCCAAAACAGAGACTCTCTTGAGGGAAGTTATGGCCACTAGAAAGACCACTTTCTGTGAAAGACTAAACAAAGAAACCTCCCTAAGAGGCTCAAAGGGGGGTTTCCGGAAGCCGTGAGGACCGAATTAAGGTCCCAGGGCTCCAAGGGCCGCCGGTAAGGCGGAATGATGTGAGATGCGCCCTGCATGAAGGAGCGCACCTGGGCCAGCCGGGTGATACGCCGCTGGCACAACACTGACAGAGCCGAGACCTGTCCCTTAAGGGAGTTGAGGAATAGTCATAGCTGCAGACCGGACTGTAGAAGGGACAGGAGGGTCGGCAAGGCCAAAAGGCCAAAGGATACTTCCGAGCTCGCGTCATAGTGGAGACGACTTCAGGAGGGATACCAGAAGTCGTCAAGATCCATGACTCAAACGCCACGCCGTCAATCTGAGAGCCGCAGGTTCTGGCGGAAGGACGGACCTCGTGAGAGAAGGTCTGGACAGTCCGGGAGATGCTATGGCACCTCTACGGACAGACGGAGCAGGTCATGGTACCAAGCTTGCCTGGGTCAGTCTGGAGTAATGAGAATGACCCGACGGCCCTCCTTTCTGATCTTGCGCAGGACTCTGGGCAAGAACTAGAGGGTGAAACACGTAAGACAGACGAAGCTGGGACCAAACTTGAACCAGTGCGTCTGCCGCAAAAAACCTGAGGATCGTGGAGCCACGGTTTGACGGCTGAGACAATCTGCCTCCCAGTTTTCCACGTCTGGGATGTGGGCTGTGGATATGGTGGACTAGGAGTCCTCCGTCCACTGAAGAATGCGATGAACCTCCAACATTGCCAGGCGGCTGAGTGTCCCGCCCTGGAGGTTGATGTAGGCAAACGCTGTAGCGTTGTCTGACTGGACTCGAATTTGCCTGGCCGCCAACAGATGGTGAAAGGCTTAGAGAGCTAGAAACACAGCTCTGATTTCCAGCACATTGATCCAGAGGGCTGATTCGGACAGAGTCCAAGTGCCCTGCGCTCTATGGTGGAGATATACTGCTCCCCAGTCGGATAGACTAGCATCTTGGTGAGGATCACCCGGGACGGAGCCAGGAAGGAGCGTCCCTGAGACAGAGGGAACGAAGCCACCACTAAAACGAGCCCCTGGTCTGTGGCGAAGCCACCGCCCCGTGGAAGGAGGAAGTCCGCTTGTTCCAACAGCGGAAAATATCCAGCCGCAGAGGACGCAGATGGAACTGGGCAAGGGAATCGCTTCCATTGACACCACCATCTAATCCAGCACCTGTATTAGGTGCCTGATGGAACGACGTCGACCGCCAGCGGAGGGACTGCTGTTTGACTAAGGGCAGCTTCACAAGTGCCGACAGAGTCTCGAATTGCGTCCCTGAGTATGTGAACTTCTGGGTCGAAGTCAGAGTGGACTTGAACAGAATGACAAACCACCCGAATTGGTTAGAGTGGCGAGAGTGAGCGAGGCACTCCGCTAACAGTCTACACTGGATGAAGCCCAGACTAGAAGGCTGTCCAGGATAAAAGGATCACTGCCAACCCCTAGAGGTGCAGGACCGCAATCACAGCTGCCCCGACCTTGAGAATACTCGAGGGGCCGTGGCTAACCCCAAGGGAAGAGCCACGAATTGGACCATTCTGATTGCAAAACGTAGCCCACGCTGGTGTGAAACTGCGATTGGCACATGCAGATAGGCATCTCTGATGTCGATGGATGCTAGGGAGCCTCCTTGGGTCATTGATTGATCGCAGAGACTCTATGCGAAACTGCCACACCTGAACATGCTTGAGAAGCTTCAGATCCAGGTCGGAAGGCACCGCCCTCCTCGGGTACTAGGAATAGATTTAAGCAGAAATCTCAGAACCGTTCCCAGTCGGGAACCGGTACAATTACTCCAGTGGCCTGCAAGAATGCCACAGCCTGTGAGAAGGCGGCGGCCTTGGAGCAGGGGGGAGTTGACAGAAAAAAATCTGTTTGGCGGGCTGGATAGAATTCTATCCTGTAGCCGTGGGAGATGGTATCTCGCACCCACTGATCGGAGACGTGTTAAAACCATACGTCGCCAAAGTGAGAGAGCCTGCCACCGACCAAGGACGTTGCTGGCGTGGCCAAATAGCCAGGAGGAGGCTGACTTAGTGGCAGCATCTCCTGCGGTCTTCTCGTGCGCCATTTGGGTTTACGATCCTTGGCTGAGCCAGTGGACGAGGCCGAGGGCTTAGAGAACAATCAGATGGAGGAACAAAAAGAACGAAACCTCGACTGATTCCTGCCCTGGACAGGTTTCCTGGTTTAGGTTTGTGGCATGGAAGAAACTCTTCCCGCCAAGAGCTTCCTTAATAATTTCATCCAGTTGTTCCCGAATAGTCTGGTCCCAGCAAAAGGGAGCCCAGCAAGGAACTTCTTTAGAAGCATCCGCCTTCCACTTCCGAAGCCACAGGAGCCTGCGGATAGCGAGGAAAATAGCCGAGGCCACCGCAGTGCGGTGAGAGTCTCCAGCATGGCAGACATGGCATAGGATGAAAAGACTGAAGTCTGGAAGTTAAGGCAACCATTTCGGGCAAAGAGTCCCTGTGAGGGAATGCATCTCCCTAGAGAAGCAGAGATGGCTTTGAAAGCCGCACTGCTGCAAAGCTGGGGAGAACGAGGCCCCTGCCGCCTCCATACAGATTTGGCCAGAAGGACAACCTGGCGGACAGCAAAGCCGTAAGTGAGGAGCCATCAACCACTGATACAACGTCCGGGCTGAGAGTCTAAACACCGGAGGGACCACCTTTGGTGAATGAGCCCACTCCTTGACCACCTCTGGTGGAAGGGGAAAACTGTCATCAGAACCACGCTTTGGGAAGCGTTTGCCAGAGCAGACCCTGGGCTTGGTCACAGTGGCCTGAAAACTGGAGTGGATAAGGAACACACTCCTTGTTCTCTTAGGCAAGGTAAACTGGTGCCTTTTTGCCAGAGAGGGTTGCTCCTCTGATACTGGCGGATTGAGGTCCAGTACAGAATTAATGTACAGGGGGAACCTTAGAGAGGTACCGTCAGCCACTGATACAACTATCCGGGCTGAAATACTAGACACCGGAGGGACCACCCTTGGTGAATGAGCCCACTCCTTGACCACCTCTGGTGGAAGGGGGAAACAGCCATCAGAACCACGCTTTGGGAGCGTCTGTCAGGACAGGCTCTGGGTTTGGTCACAGTGGGCTGAAAACTGGAGTGGTTAAGGAACACACTCCTTGTTCTCTTAAGGTATACTGATGCCTTCCTGCCAGAGGGGGATACTCCCCTGATACAGGCGGATTGAGGTCCAGTACAAATATAATGGACGCAATCAAATCATTAGCATCTGCATCACCTTCGGACAGATCAATGGTACATTAAGTAGCGTCCGAGCCCCCAGTAAAGACATCCTCCTCGTCCAGTGAGTCAGCTCGTGAATCAGAGCTGCTGGACGGGGAAGGACAGGGGACCCTGCGTCTCCATTTTCTCTGAGAGCTTTGCTGAGCGAGCCGTAGCAGCCGAAGCGCCCTGAGAAGGGGGCTAATGCATGCTCAGCACCACCGGAGCAGCTGGAGGGACCACTGACGAGCCTCCAGGCTGAGGGACCACTGTGTTTATGTGCTCAGTACAGGCAGTACGAGTCTACATGCAGTGCGTATGAAGAACAGCCTTGCAGCCTTGCTCTGATGTGAGACATGCTGCAGAAGTGGGGGCTCTGTGAGGGAATGCATCTCCAGAATGACCCCCAGCAGAGTATATAAACAGAGAATATAAGCAGCTGCACAACTGGAGGTTGTGGCTTGCCAGACCGTTTAACATACATTTCTGTGCCCTCCAGTCCCCCAGCCCAGGCCCCCATTTGTCACAATGCGGTATCTCTGTGCCTATGCAGACACTGAGAACGCTGAGAAAATGGCGACCGGAGTGAGGAGAGGGGGCGGGGCCTACTCTGAGAGCGGGCAAATGAGGTATACAGGGGAGGGAATCCTTCCTCAGTGAGGAGTGTCCGTTCCCTGTGCTGAACAGCCGCTGGGCGGAGCCACACTATCCCTCTGCATGACTGGCATGCAGGGGGAGTGAAACCGAAACTAGGCCTCAGGCGAAGCCGGGGCCTAGATTTAAACATGCGGCCAGCGTCCAGGCACCATCGGCGCGGTTCTCCAGTGAAAACTGGAGAACCGGCCGGAAATGTTACCACAGACATATAACACACTCCCCCCAATAAATAAAGTACAAGGGACCCCTGGAAAGACCACTTTCTGTGGTAAAAACGTCTCAATACTTAGCTTGAGACGCAGGTGCCAGGTCCCTGGGGGGGGGGGGGTTAAACGCTCCGTCCGACAGGATCCTGAACAGGGCTGCGGATGGAGACCGGTCTCCTGCAAAGCAGTGAGAACCGTGATGGCTCCCACTTCAAGCCAGAGCCCAGGGGATGGTGAAGGAGCGCGGCATGTGAAGGCTCCAGCCTTGTAAAGTCAACCTTAACAGCACCGCCGACACAGTGGGGTGAGAAGGGACATGCCGGGAGTCCAGATTGGACCCGCTTTTCTTCCAAATCTTTGAAGTCCAAAAAATCAAAAATCAGAGAATGCATGTGTGTGTGACCTCCTGAACACAAAGCATTGAAACTGGCTAGGACTGGCTACCAGGGGGTGTATATGCTAGGAGGGAGGAGCTACACGTTTGAGTGTAGTACTTTGTGTGTCCTCCGGAGGCAGAAGCTATACACCCATGGTCTGGGTCTCCCATAAGGAACGATGAAGAAAGGGGCGATAATTTGATGTTGAAATTTGTAACTCGATTAATTAGATTTGACACTTCCCTCCAGAGATGTCTTATCTTTGGGCAATTCCATAAGATGTGGACCAATGTTCCTTTTTCGTTACAATTTCTCCAACAAAGTGGAGTATTTTTGGGGTCTATGTTATGTAGCTTAGATGGAGTGAAATACCAATTTGTTATGACCTTATAGAAGGACTCGTGTAGTATAGCCGAAATGTTAGAGGAAAAAGTCGCTTTTAGGCTAAATTGCCAGTTTTCTTCTGTAAAATCCTTGTTTAAAGTTTTCCCCCATTTAGCCATGTAGTTTAAAAGAATAGGTTTAGTGTCATTATTTACAAGGTCATAGATATATTTGGTATTCCAGATTGTTTTCTTTTCTGTATTACAAAGGAGGTGGTTTATAATCTCTGGAAGGGGATGTTTACCAACCAATAATTTATTAAGGGATTCCCTTAGAGAAATCAATGTTTTGAAGTCCAAGTCTGTGATCTTATATTTTATATTTTATTTTTAGATCTAAAAAGGAAATAAAATCTTTTCCATCATATATGTTACTAATTGTTTTTAGGCCAAGATTTTGCCATGAGGAAGGAACCTGCACATCAGTTATGAATGTTAAAATATTTAGAGAGACGTTTTTAATTTGATCATATTTCGACATCTTGGTTTTAATCTTACATAAACTCTGCCAAGCAAGAATAGTAGATGCAAGAGTAGGGTGGTAAGGCAGGGAAAGTTTTGGATTAAGTATATGGGTTAAAAGAAGAGAACGGAGAGAAGAATAGTTGTTTAAAGCAGACTCAAGGTCCAACCATGTCGGAGAAAAATCACTATTTAACCAACAAATACTTTGTTTTATTATATTAGTTTTATAATAGCTTTCAAGGTTTGGCAAACCATATCCGCCTCTGATTTTACGTTTCATTAGAGTGGACTTAGAAAGTCTTGGTTTTTTATGATTCCAAATAAACCCATTTAGAATTGATTGAAGTTTACCAATGAATTTTATTGGAATGGTGAGTGGAATAGCCCTAAAGTAGTAAAGAATCTTGGGTAAGATCATCATTTTGTAGGACATGAGTCTGCCTAGCCACGTAATTTCTTCTTTATATAAATTGTTAGTGGCCTTTTGAGTGGCTTCGATGAGATCCTCCATATATATTGTTATTAAGGAATGTAGATTGTCGGTAATTTTGATACTCAAATAAGAGATTGATTTAACTTCCCATGTAAATGATGAAAACTTTTTTATTAAGTTAATAGTTTTATCTTCCAAGAAAAGGGAAGCATGTTGGATTTCTCCATGTTCAGTTTATAATACGAGGCTTTGGAAAAGGAATCAAGCACTTCCTGTACTGCTCTAACAGAGTTTATTGGGTCGGACAATGTAACGATAACATCATCCGCGAACAAGCCTATCTTATGATGGTAATTGCATGTTTTAATTCCTTCTATTCGCTGATGCGCTTTAATTACCGTATTTTTCGGACTATAAGACGCACCAGACTATAAGCCGCACCCTGGTTTTAGAGGAGGAAAATAGGAAAATAAAACCAAGCAAAAAAATGTGGTCATGACACACTGTTATGGGGCGAGGATCTGCTGCTGACACTGTTATGGGGGTAATGTCCCCAAATTCTCTACTAAGGTACCCCATCCTGGTAATGATCCTCCTGCCTTGTATATGATCCTGCTATAAACCCCCATCCTGCTCATATACCAGCATCCTGCTCATATTCCCTCATCCTGTTCATATACCCCCATCCTATTGATATTTCCCCCATCCATCCTGCTCATATACTCCCATCCTGCTCATATACCCCCATCCTGCTCATATACCCCCATCCTGCTCATATACCCCCATCCTGCTCAAATACCCCCATCCTGCTCATATACCCCCCATCCTGTTCATATACCCCCCATCCTGTTCATAAACCCCCCATCCATCCTGCTCATATACCCCCCATCCTGCTATATGCCCCCATCGTGCTCATATACTCCCATCCTGTTCATATACCCCCATCCTGTTCATATACCCGCATCCTGTTCATATACCCCCATCCTGTTCATATACCCCCCATCCATCCTGCTCATATACTCCCATCCTGCTATATGCCCCCATCGTGTTCATATACTCCCATCGTGTTCATATACCCCCCATCCATCCTGCTCATATACTCCCATCCTGCTATATGCCCCCATCGTGCTTATATACTCCCATCCTGGTATATGGCCTGTATCCTATAGCACAGAGAAAAAAAAATAAACGTTTATACTCACCTCTTCCTCACTCCCTCCAGCACCGATCATCTTCCTCTCAGCGGCAATGACCTGTGTGTGTGGAGCCGTTCCCCTGCAGCACGCGATGTCTTCCTATCTGTGCCGATCAGTACAGATCAGCTGACCGGCACAGACAGGAAGACATCGCGTGCTGCAGGGGGACGGCTCCACACACGGGGACGGGTGAGTGCACTGATTCACTGCACCCCGCGCTGATTATGACGCGCGGGGGGCAGTGAATACATCCGCACATGATCACTCCAGGCTGTAATTGCCAGGGGTGATCATGCGGACCGGCTCTTTACTATGCGCGCATCCCAGCTCATCCTCCCGCCCACCTGTCAGTGCCGGCTTCAGCGCTGAGAGATGGGCGGGAGGATGGGCGTGCATATTTAATGAGCGGGCCCACGTGGTCACGGCAGGCGCTGCTGCTGCCTGCTCGTGCCCCCGATGACCCGCTCCACCGCAGCACCCTCGTTCCTGGCCGCTGCCCTATAGTCAGACCATAAGACGCACCCCCAACTTTCCCCCAACATTTGGGGGAAAAAAAGTGCGTCTTATGGTCCGAAAAATACGGTAATTCCGCAAGAGGTTCAATGGCTATTACGAATAGTAAGGGAGATAGGGGGCAGCCTTGTCTAGTTCCGTTTGTTATTTTAAATGGGTCAGATAAATTATTATTTGTATATATTTTGGCAGAAGGACATGTATTTAGGGCCATAATAGTTTTTATAATTTGGTGATTAAATCCAAATTTAGCAAGAGCAGCTTCTAAATATTTCACGTTAATTCTATCAAATGCCTTTTCTGTGTCTAGAGCCAATAGCAAAGAAGGTGTTTTCCTATAGTTAATATGAGATATTAGATTTAATAATCTTCTAGTCCCATCTGAGGTTTGACTGGATTTTCATAGTAACAGGTTTCCTTTAATCATTTACCCAGCAAATGATACAAATTATACAAAAAACAACTTAAAAACAGGTTTTAATTTTATAAATGCATGCACTTTTTAAATTACAATAATTACTGTACTTATGTATTTTTAGAAAGTGTTTTAGATGTAAGGGTGCTCTTACAGACGTCCTTGTATTAAAAAAAAAATAAAAATAAAAAATCATAACTCCCATCTTCTCACTGCCTACTCAACATCAAAACATCATTGGGGAAAGCAAATGCTTTGCAGTTCCTGCAATTATAGTTGGACTAATTTTAATATCAGACATGAAATCTTGGAATAGGGATTATAAGGTCATTGTGCATGAAATGTTAAATTAAGTATACCAGCCTTGTCAGGTCTTAAAGATCCTTAAATAAAAACAAAAAACAATGTATGTAGTGTAAATTGTGCGCTTAGTACCAAATAAAAAAAAAAAATTACCCAAGCCAGCGGAAAATCCTTCCTAGGTCCTTAGTAAAGATGCTACTTGAAAGTCCTTGTTTCACTTCATTATTCCATGCAAATGCTTCCTCCTCCGTCTGCCAAAGAAAATATATCGCTGTATTATTGTCAGCCTAAGAGGACACATATGTCATAACACACACACAAAAAAAATTACTTTACCACTCTTTTTGGAAGCTGAAATAAAAAAAATGAATATCTGAACTTTAGTTATTCCAGACATAATTGACTTCTGAGCCTTTGTGGTTAAACTTAGTTGTCTCTTGAGCAGCTCAGAGCTATACTGTCTCCTTAGTTCCTGCCAGAACTCTTCCTTGAGTGACAATTTTGGTGAATAGCAGAGCTGTAGTTTTAGTAGAAATGCAAAGCGGAGCACAAGTTCTGCTGTAATACATTCAATTGTGATTTGTTCTTAAGGTCCAGTCACACACAACGACTTACCAGCGATCCCGAAAACGATGCAACCTCATAGGGATCGCTGGTAAGTCGCTGGTGAGATGTTACACAGTCAGACCTTACCAACGATACAGGTCGCAGTAGCGACCTGCATAACGATCTCAGTAGTCACTGTGACTCTGTCACACAGTGTCAAACACAGCGATGTGTCCTGGACAGCAGGAAATCGCCTTTGAAGAAAATGGCCTGGACTATTCTGCAACGACTAGCGATCTCACAGCAGGGGCCTGATCGCTGGGAGATGTCACACATAACGAGATCGCTACTGCGTCACAGAAACCGTGAATCAGCAGCGATCTCGATAGCGATCTTGTTATGTGTGACGGTACCTTAAAGGCCCCGTCACACTAAGCAACATCGCTAGCAACATCGCTGGTAACGAACAACTTTTGTGACGTTGCTAGCGATGTTGCTGTGTGTGACATCCAGCAACAACCTGGCCCCTGCTGTGAGGTCGTTGGTTGTTGCTGAATGTCCTGGGCCATTTTTTAGTTGTTGCTGTCCTGCTGTGAAGCACAGATCGCTGTGTGTGACAGCGAGACAGCAACAACTAAATGTGCAGGCAGCAGGAGCCGGCTTCTGCTGAGGCTGGTAACTAATGTAAACATCGGGTAACCAAGAAGCCCTGTCCTTGGTTACCCGATATTTACCTTTGATACCAGCCTCCTCCGCTCTCACTGCCTGTGCTGCCGGCTCCTGCTCTGTGCACATGTAGCTGCAGCACACATCAGGCAATTAACCCGATGTGTGCTGTAACTAGGAGAGCAAAGAGCCAGCACTAAGCAGTGTGCGCTGCTCCCTGCTCTGTGCACATTTAGCTGCAGCACACATCAGGCAATTAACCTGATGTGTGCTGTAAGTAGGAGAGCAAGGAGCCAGCGCTCAGTGTGCGCTGCTCCCTGCTCTGTGCACATTTAGCTGCAGCACACATCGGGTTAATTAACCTGATGTGTGCTGTAACTAGGAGACTGGGGGCTGGTCACTGGTTGCTGGTGAGCTCACCAGCAACTCGTGTAGCCACGCTCCAGCGATCCCTGCCAGGTCAGGTTGCTGGTGGGATCGCTGGAGCGTCGCAGTGTGACAGCTCACCAGCAACCTCCTAGCAACTTACCAGCGATCCCTATCGTTGTTGGGATCGCTGGTAAGTTGCTTAGTGTGACTGGACCTTAAGTCTATACAGTTCTCACTGTATTTACATATAGAGATAACTGGGCATTTGAACAAGAGCCTGGCTTAGTGAGCATTGTGATTAATAAACCTGCTTTATGAAAGCAGATGCTGCAAGCTGGTGATTTTGCAAGATTTATAACAGCAGCTTGTCAGGAGCGGGAACGGTTCCATGGCAACAAGCTGTACACTATACAAGATAAAAAGCTCACATTGCAGAAAATTGAGAGGAAATAAAAAAAGCAAGTTAATTGCAAACTTGCTTATTTTGAAGCTGTCTAAAAAGGGGTATTCTCAAATTATTAAAATTGCCTTAAACATTTTCCTAATCCAAAAGATTTTCTTTTTAGAGAGAAAAGAAAAAAAAAATTATGTTTAAGCCAAGATAGTGAATTATTACCCGATAATAACGGATAACTAAATTTCTGATGTATGGGATCAAATGTAACTTATCTTAACCTGTATACAACCTGGTGATTTTCCATTTTGTTTTTGCATTTTCGCTTTTCCCTCCCTTTCTTCCAAGAGCTATAACTTTATTTTTCCGTCTACATATATGAGGGCTTGTTATTTGCCGAGCAAGCTGTACTTTTGAATGACACCATTCATTTTATCATGTGATGCACTGCAAAGCGGGGGAAGAAATTCCAAGTCTATTGAAATTGCAAAACAAGTGCAATTTTACAATGGTTTTTCATTTACCATGTTCACTATACGGTAAAACTGACCTGGAAGAATGATTCTCTAGGTCATTACAATTACATAGATACCAAATGACACTTCCAATTTTCTGGATATGGAGCTGTGTGTGGGCTTATTTTTTTAATACTAAGCCAGCGTTTTTTTAACATTATACCATTTTGCATAAGTTATTCATATTAAAAAAAAAATAAAAATCTTCTTTTACTATTTAAATAATCCACTTAGGGGACGTAAACTTCAATCATCTGATATCTTGTGATATACATATAATCACATTTTCCTATGAATGCCAGCTAAACACTGGTCTCACAGGAGACCTGTAATGGCAGGCAGGGGTTCATGACCTTTGATATACATGTATGTCACATGTCATGAAGGGTTTAAAAAGAAAATAATTCCGTGTTCACTTCAAACAGTATGTTGTATTGTTGATCAAAACTTAAGACCCCTAACAAGAATAATAAGTTTAAATCATAAAAAAAAAAAACCACGCAAACAAACCCCTAATTCCCTAATTTACATTGCCCTCTTTTCCACAAACAAGTATCAAAATGTTAAAATGTAAAAAGCAAAAAATAAAAAAAAAAAAAAACACACAGCAAAATAGGTTTAGTATTGCCATACTGTTCATTACCCAATCTAATAAAATAAAGCATTTATGATAAATATATTGATACTGGAGTTTTTCAGGCATCACGCAACCTAAAAAATGAAATAAAATATCAAGATCTGCCGAATTAGTATACAAAAATAAACAAAAAATTCACGCACGTTTAACTCACAAAAAACCAAGCACTCAGACAAGTCCATTGTCACAAAATTAAAAAAAAAATAAATAACATCAGAAAAATGACAAACCATTTTATTTTCCCTCTCACTCATCATTCATCTCACTTGGACTTTTCCCTCCTTTTCCCAGGCATTACATGGTAAAATGAAAGATTATTCAAAACTACAACTCGTTCTGAGTGAAACAAAAACGCTTATGGCTTTGTTGAACTTAATTGCGAAAAATAAAAAAAGGTATGGGCCCCTAGAAGAAAATAAGCAGATACAGCAGAGCTAAACTTTGTCTCACTACAAACATCTGCAGCTCTCCTCTCACAGTGCCATAAGATGTACTGCCGTCAGGTGAAAGTTGCTCTACTCCAGGTACTTTGTTCTGCAGTGAGATTTGGGCTGTCTATCATTACATGTCTCACACAGGAAAAAGCTAAAATAGTCTGCAAGAGCGAAATAAAAATAAAACCTAAATTTTACTCAACTTTGCAGCCACTATTCGATGATGTGGCCAATAAAACATGCTAAACTTGGTAAAAGGCCCACTTTAAAGAGGACCTGTCACCTACTAAAAATATATTAAAAATAAATAAATTACGAAATGTAAATTTTGCTGTTTGAAATAGGGGGCCATATCTCAAGAACAAAGGTACAGGAACAAAAGAAAAACAAGTGACAGGTTCAGTAAAACAGCAGCTTTTATACCAAGAGCAATAAAAGTACATTTTAATGTTAAGGGACAGAAACGTTAAGTTAAGAAACGTATCGTGAAATATAAAATAAAATACCTTAAATTTGATGATGTAAAGGATTGGAGCAAACGTTTCCTTATGAACAATGGGGGAATCATGAGCAAGGCCGGTCATTATTGTTGGTTCCACAAAATTACCTGGACGATCAATGACCTGCAAAAGAGATAGATCCTCAACACAAAAGTTTTCACTATTCACTGCTCTCGCTATCCATCTAAACATACCTTACCACCACAAACAACTGTGCCTCCTTCACATTTAGCTTGTTCAATGGCAGATAGGAACATTTCCACAGCCTGCTTTGTGTGCAGAGGTCCACATAACGTGTCGGCTGAAAATAATATATAAAATAAAGACAGACTGACCATACACTAGGCAAAGGGAAGAAGGAGACGACCCTCAAAGGATAAATCACTTGCACAATTATATGGCTCCTAGATGTTACCTGGCTCAGGTCACAATCAAGGTTATGGTTTAGAGTATATTCCTGTGTAACTCAATTGTACAAACATTTCTGTGACTGTCTTAATCATCTCAAAAAAGGTTTGCAGAAAATAATGTGCTTGCTGCCAAATCAACTTTCTATCAGATGAATGAAATATCTTCAGCTTAAAAAAAAAAAAAAAAGTTCCTGTGACAAATCTGTGAATATACACTTCGATCAATTGAGATTACGACCCCACTTGATGCGCCTGGGTCATTGGCAAACTGTACATGATACAGTGAGGATGTAATGCACTAAAAAAAAAAAAAAAATCTGCATACGGGTATGTGCGCACACTGCAGGTTTTGTTTCTCCAGTGAAAAACGCACCTCTGGCTGAAAAAAAAACAGAAAAAAAAATGCACGCATTTTGCTGTGGTTTTGCTGGGCTTTTGCCTGCATATTTTTTTTTTTTTTTAAACATGGTCAATGGTAAAAGCAGGGAAAAACGGAGAAAAGTAGGGACATGCTCCTTGTTTTCTGCAACCAAAACTTGCTTGCAAAGAAGGGAATTTTGTTTACTTACCGTAAATTCCTTTTCTTCTAGCTCCAATTGGGAGACCCAGACAATTGGGTGTACAGCTATGCCTCCGGAGGCCACACAAAGTATTACACTAAAAGTGTAAAGCCCCTCCCCTTCAGCCTTTACACCCCCCGTACTGCCACGTGCTCATCAGTTTTGGAGCAAAAGCCCGAAGGAGGAAAAAATTATAAACTGGTTTAAAGTAAATTCAATCCGAAGGAATATCGGAGAACTGAAACCATTTAACATGAACAACATGTGTATACAAAAACAGGGGCGGGTGCTGGGTCTCCCAATTGGAGCTAGAAGAAAAGGAATTTACGGTAAGTAAACAAAATTCCCTTCTTCTTTGTCGCTCCTTATTGGGAGACCCAGACAATTGGGACGTCCAAAAGCAGTCCCTGGGTGGGTAAATAATACCTCATAATAGAGCCGTAACGGCTCCGTCCTACAGGTAGGCAACTGCCGCCTGAAGGACTCGCCTACCTAGGCTGGCATCTGCCGAAGCATAGGTATGCACCTGATAGTGTTTCGTGAAAGTGTGCAGGCTCGACCAGGTAGCTGCCTGACACACCTGCTGAGCCGTAGCCTGGTGTCGCAAGGCCCAGGACGCTCCCACGGCCCTGGTAGAATGGGCCTTCAGTCCTGAGGGAACCGGAAGCCCCGAGGAACGGTAAGCTTCGAGAATTGGTTCCTTGATCCACCGAGCCAGGGTTGACTTGGAAGCTTGTGTCCCTTTACGCTGGCCAGCGACAAGGACAAAGAGTGCATCCGAGCGGCGCAGGGGCGCCGTACGAGAAATGTAGAGTCTGAGTGCTCTCACCAGATCTAACAAGTGCAAATCCTTTTCACATTGGTGAACTGGATGAGGACAAAACGAGGGTAAGGAGATGTCCTGATTGAGATGAAAAGTGGGCAAGGCAAATGGCCAGGGAGAAAACCCCTGAGCAGAGCACCACGACAGGAATATTTTCCACGTCCTGTGGTAGATCTTGGCGGACGTTGGTTTCCTAGCCTGTCTCATAGTGGCAATGACCTCTTGAGATAATCCTGAAGACGCTAGGATCCAGGACTCAATGGCCACACAGTCAGGTTGAGGGCCGCAGAATTCAGATGGAAAAACGGCCCTTGAGACAGCAAATCTGGTCGGTCTGGCAGTGCCCACGGTTGGCCGACCGTGAGATGCCACAGATCCGGGTACCACGACCTCCTCGGCCAGTCTGGAGCGACGAGGATGACGCGGCGGCAGTCGGCCCTGATCTTGCGTAACACTCTGGGCAACAGTGCCAGAGGAGGAAACACATAAGGAAGCCGAAACTGCGACCAATCCTGAACTAAGGCGTCTGCCGCCAGAGCTCTGTGATCTTGAGATCGAGCCATGAATGTTGGGACCTTGTTGTTGTGCCGTGACGCCATTAGGTCGACGTCCGGCATCCCCCAGCGGCAACAGATCTCCTGAAACACGTCCGGGTGAAGGGACCATTCCCCTGCGTCCATGCCCTGGCGACTGAGAAAGTCTGCTTCCCAGTTTTCTACGCCCGGGATGTGAACTGCGGATATGGTGGATGCTGTGGCTTCCACCCACAGCAGAATCCGCCGGACTTCCTGGAAGGCTTGCCGACTGCGTGTCCCACCTTGGTGGTTGATGTAAGCCACCGCTGTGGAGTTGTCCGACTGAATTCGGATCTGCTTGCCTTCCAGCCACTGCTGGAACGCTTTTAGGGCAAGATACACTGCCCTGATCTCCAGAACATTGATCTGAAGTGAGGACTCTTGCTGAGTCCACGTACCCTGAGCCCTGTGGTGGCGAAAAACTGCTCCCCACCCTGACAGACTCGCGTCCGTCGTGACCACCGCCCAGGATGGGGGTAGGAAGGATTTCCCCTTCGATAATGAGGTGGGAAGAAGCCACCACCGAAGGGAAGCTTTGGTTGCCTGAGAGAGGGAGACGTTCCTGTCTAGGGACGTCGGCATCCTGTCCCACTTGCGTAGGATGTCCCATTGAAGTGGACGCAGGTGAAACTGCGCGAAAGGGACTGCTTCCATTGCTGCCACCATCTTCCCCAGGAAGTGCATGAGGCGCCTCAAGGGGTGTGACCGACCTTGAAGGAGAGATTGCACCCCTGTCTGTAGTGAACGCTGTTTGTCCAGCGGAAGCTTCACTATAGCTGGAAGAGTATGAAACTCCATGCCAAGATATGTCAGCGATTGGACCGGTGTCAGATTTGACTTTGGAAAATTGATGATCCACCCGAAACTCTGGAGAATCTCCAGAGTAACGTTGAGGCTGTGTTGGCATGCCTCTTGAGAGGGTGCCTTGACCAGCAGATCGTCTAAGTAAGGTATCACTGAGTGACCCTGAGAGTGGAGGACCGTAACTACTGTAGCCATGACCTTGGTGAAAACCCTTGGGGCTGTCGCCAGGCCGAACGGCAGTGCCGCGAACTGAAGGTGTTCGTCTCCTATGGCGAAGCGCAAGAAGCGCTGATGCTCTGGAGCAATTGGTACGTGGAGATAAGCATCCTTGATATCGATCGATACTAGGAAATCTCCTTGGGGCATTGAGGCGATGACGGAGCGGAGGGATTCCATCCGGAACCGCCTGGTCCTTACGTGTTTGTTGAGCAGTTTTAGGTCCAAAACAGGACGGAAGGACCCGTCCTTCTTTGGAACCACAAACAGGTTGGAGTAGAAACCGTGACCCTGTTGCTGAAGAGGAACCGGGACCACCACTCCTTCTGCCTTCAGAATGCCCACCGCCTGCAGAAGAGCCTCGGCTCGCTCGGGAGGCGGAGATGTTCTGAAGAATCGAGTCGGAGGACGAGAGCTGAACTCTATCCTGTAACCGTGAGACAAAATGTCTCTCACCCAACGGTCTTTTACTTGTGGCAGCCAGGTGTCGCAAAAGCGGGAGAGCCTGCCACCGACCGAGGATGCGGTGTGAGGAGGCCGTAAGTCATGAGGAAGCCGCCTTAGTAGCGGCACCTCCGGCGGTCTTTTTAGGGCGTGATTTAGACCGCCATGCGTCGGAGTTCCTCTGATCCTTCTGAGGCCTTTTGGACGAGGAGAATTGGGACCTGCCCGCACCCCGAAAGGACCGAAACCTCGACTGTCCCCTCCTCTGTTGGGGTGTTTTTGGTTTGGCCTGGGGTAAGGATGTTTCCTTTCCCTTGGATTGTTTGATGATTTCATCCAATCTCTCACCAAACAAACGGTCGCCAGAAAATGGCAATCCAGTTAAGCACTTTTTTGGAAGCCAAATCTGCCTTCCATTCCCGCAGCCACAAGGCCCTGCGTATTGCCACCGAATTGTCGGCTGCAACCGCCGTACGGCTCGCAGAGTCCAGGACAGCATTAATAGCGTAGGACGCAAATGCCGACGTTTGAGAGGTTATGGACGCCACCTGCGGCGCAGACGTACGTGTGAGTGCGTCAATTTGCGCCTGACCAGCTGAGATAGCTTGGAGTGCCCATACGGCTGCGAATGCTGGAGCAAAAGACGCGCCGATAGCTTCATAGATGGATTTCAACCAGAGCTCCATCTGTCTGTCAGTGGCATCCTTGAGTGAAGCTCCATCTTCCACTGCAACTATGGATCTAGCCGCAAGTCTGGAGATTGGAGGATCCACCTTGGGACACTGAGTCCAGCCCTTGACCACGTCAGGGGGGAAAGGGTAACGTGTATCCTTAAGGCGCTTGGAAAAACGCTTATCTGGACAAGCTCGGTGTTTCTGGACTGCCTCTCTGAAGTCAGAGTGGTCCAGAAACATACTCTTTGTACGCTTGGGAAACCTGAAACGGAATTTCTCCTGCTGAGAAGCTGACCCCACCACTGGAGGAGCTGAGGGAGAAATATCCAACATTTCATTGATGGACGCAATAAGATCATTCACTATGGCGTCCCCATCAGGAGTATCAAGGTTGAGAGCGGCTTCAGGATCAGAATCCTGATCAGCTACCTCCGCTTCATCATACAGAGAGTCCTCTCGCTGAGACCCTGAACATTGTGATGATGTCGAGGGGATATCATAGCGAGCTCGCTTAATCGGTCTGGGGCTGCGGTCCGTGTCAGAGACCTCACCCTGGGATCCATGAGACACCCCGGGAGGACATTGCTGTTCCAACTGAGGGGGACCAGGGGGCAATGATTCCACAGTGCCCCTGGCTTGAGATGCCGGCCTGGACTGCAAGGCTTCTAATATCTTAGCCATAGTCTCAAAGTCTTTCAGTAAAAACTGCAAACTCCGTCCCTGTCACCTGGACAGTGTTAACAGGTGGTTCTCCCTGGGCCACCCTTAGCAGAGGCTCCGGCTGAGAAAGTGCCACAGGGGCCGAGCATTGCACACAATGAGGGTCAGTGGAACCTGCCGGCAGTATAGCCGTACATGCTGCACAGGCAGCATAGTAAGTCTGTGCTTTGGCACCCTTGCTATTTGTGGACGACATGCTGTTGTCTCCTCTGAGCAATACAGGAGGTTATATAGACAAAAATCAACAGTGCACCATACAGTGTAAAGTATAGTCTATAATCATATAATCTATAAGTACACTTCTGCACTAGTGGGGCCAGCACCACAGGTGCTGCTTACCGCCTGCGCAAAGCGGTTGTGTGGGCACCAGAATCCCTGCCTGGGTCTCCCTGAGCTTGTCTCTCCTCTCCAGCGTTAGCAGAGCTGAGAGGAATGGCTGCCGGCGTCCTGAGGAGAGGAGGGAGCCGTGGGCGTGACCCAGAAAAGTGCGGGAACTGGTGCCCCACTGTGCAGAGTGAGGGGGGTGGAGTATGCAAAGCATGCTCCAGCCCTCAGTGCTGCCGTCCTGTACAGCATCCCGCCCTTCCCCTGACTGGCAGAGCTGGGGGCGGGAAGAAAACGAGACTAGGCCGCAAAAGCCGGGGACTCTAGTTATAAGCGCGGCCGCCGTATAAGCGCGGTCGGCGCGGAAGTCCCCGGCGCACTAACAGTCCCAGCCGCGCCGCAGTGATAACCATGGCAGCGGCGGTCAGCGCGGCAGTCCCCCTACACGAACACACTCAGCGACGCTGAAGTGTGTAATGGCACAAACGCAGTCAGCGCTGCTGTCCCCGGTGCACTAGCACACCCAGCAATGCTGGAGTGTTGCTGTGCGCGGTCCCCACGGGGACACAGAGTACCTCAAAGTAGCAGGGCCATGTCCCTGAACGATACTCGGCTCCTATCCAGCATGGTCCTCAGGAGCTGTGGATGGAGCACGGTCTCCTGTGCCTGGAGACCGAAAGGATCCCACTTCACCCAGAGCCCTAAGGGGGATGGGGAAGGAAAAACAGCATGTGGGCTCCAGCCTCCGTACCCGCAATGGATACCTCAACCTTAACAACACCGCCGACAAGAGTGGGGTGAGAAGGGAGCATGCTGGGGGCCCTGTTATGGGCCCTCTTTTCTTCCATCCGACATAGTCAGCAGCTGCTGCTGACTAAGCTGTGGAGCTATGCGTGCATGTCTGCCTCCTTCGCACAAAGCATGAAAACTGATGAGCCCGTGGCAGCACGGGGGGTGTATAGGCTGAAGGGGAGGGGCTTTACACTTTTAGTGTAATACTTTGTGTGGCCTCCGGAGGCATAGCTATACACCCAATTGTCTGGGTCTCCCAATAAGGAGCGACAAAGAAAAAGAAGCAACTTGCGCACAGCATTTCGGATTCTCAGACTTTGCTGGGGAAGGTCATACATGCATTTTAGGACCACAAACTGCACAAAAAAAAAAGCCTGCTTAAATGGACGATGGATTAAAGAGGGAATAGCCCGTACAACCATTAAAGAGTGATAAATTGTCCAATTACCTTTGGTCCTTTGAAAAAAAAAAAAGAAAAAAAAAAACACGCTACATTCGAAGAGCTGTAATGCCCGTTCGCTTGGTTTTGGTAAACAGCTAAAATGCCAAAATGCGTGTCACCGTCTAAAGAAACCAAAATGAACCTGCATTTACTGCTTAATTGCTATCCTCACATTTTACCATGAGGATATATCCAGCATAAAACAAAACCCCGCAAAAAAACTACAATTTGTGGCTTCTGGGGAAAAAAAAAAAAAAAGTCCCTACTTGTAAGTAAAATCTACTCACATTCACATGGGTCTCCTATTCGGACTTGAGTGTAGGCTTTGGAGAGTTTTTCTACAATCTGATCATAAATCTTCTCATGTAAAAACTATTGAAAGAAACAATTTATTCATCAGTAACCTCATCATTGGCCAGAAATGTCTATGGGGGTCATACAATAAAACTAATCTCTTACCAGTCGTCTAGCTGTCGTGCACCTTTGACCTGCAGTGCCCACCGCAGCAAAGAGCACAGATGGGGTGACCAGATTCAGATCCGCATCTTCAAACACTGAGGGGTTAAGTCACATAATATCGGCCTTAATGTGTAATATAACAAAGGTGTCCAATCTTCTGAGGAAAATCAACCCAACTGTACAAGCAGACGACTAATCAGACTGTCAGAACAGAAGATTGAAGACAGTGGTCTGTTAGGGATTAGGATTTATTAGAAAGAAAGGCCGTATAGCATATAAAGCTGGACTAGCATTTAACCAATATACACGGGCCATCACAGCGTTTACCTTCACCAAGCCTTCATTTATACTTCAGGAGTTTTTTTTGGCACACATGAAATAAATAATTATTTTAATCTATAATTTTTAGTAAATTTTTATTAGTCTTTTGGCCAGTGTGTGTTATTACCACAAATGTGCCATTGGTTTGTGTTAAAAACAAAAAAAAAAAATACACACGAATTGCATGTATATGTGATGGTCAGCTTATACATTTACCAACAATGGCATTGTTTCCTCCAAGTTCAAGTAATTTTCGTCCTAAGGGGGAAAAAAAAAAAAAAGTCAAATGGAAGCTTTGAAAAATAAATCAAGCATCAGAACAGGAATGCAGCCTCAGCCTCTTACAGAACATAGTACAGCACAACTTCAGTTAGGCCGGGACTACTGCGATCGTCGCATGACACTCGGCTCACGCTGGCAGCACAGCAGGAGCCGAGTGTCATGCGAGTGTCACTGCGACTGAGGTCCGATCATGCAATCAGATTACAGCTGAGGAGGGGAGGGCCGGCAACGGCGGAGGGGGAGGGCCGGCAACGGCGGAGGGGGGATTGCCAGCAATGGCGGAGGGGGAGAGAGGGATTTATCTCCCCCTCTCCTCCGAAGCCAGCTATTGGCATTCTCGCTCTGCACTCGCAGTACACGGGTGTACTGCGATTTTTCTCTCGCCCCATAGACTTGAATGGGTGAGAGAGAAACAAGAATTGCAATGCCCCCGCAGCGTGCTGCGATTGTTTTCTCAGTCCGATTAGGTGTGAGAAAATAATCGCTCATGGGTGCTGGCACATAGAGTAATATTGGTCCGAATGGAATGCAATGTTTTATCGCATTCCACTCACTCCGATTTTCATGCTGTGTGGATTAGACCTTAGAGCAACTGGGAAAGAAGAGCGTTTTTTTGGGGAAATGCCATTAAATTGGATCAGCATTGGTTTCCTATACAGAACTGTGAAACTATTGGCGGGTGTTCACATGCTGGGGATTCTGTCTGGATTTTAATTGCGGATTTCTTGTTCAAATTACAGACAGAATCCATTAACCCTTTGCTGGCAATGCAAGTAAATGTTGCTCAGGCAGGAAAATAACGGTGTAGATTAATGAACAAATTGCTGATCTTAAAATCTCCAGAATGCTGCATCCTGGGGAAAAGCCGCAGTTTAGATGATCTGAACAATGAGACTAATCTGTACATGGATTCAGTGGACAACCAAACACAAATCTGGCTGATTGTGTGGTTTTTTTTTTTCTTTTTTTTCTGTAGCTGACAAAACACATTGTAGCTATGGTCATGGAGAAAAAAAAAATAAAAATCACAGTCTAAATGCCTCATTATGGTGTTAAGAAAGAAAAACAAAACAAAACTGAAAAGGTACAATACAACACATATGTCCCTATGACTCACCAAACCTTTCCTGAACCTTCAGGGCTACTTGTTTTCCTACATTTGTACTGCCGGTGAAGGACACAAGGTCGACACGCTCATCTTTGGCTATGGCATTCCTTAAAAATAAATAAATACAGGCTTCAGAAAGAAAAAAAAAAGGCAAACAATAATAGCAATATCTGAAGTAAAATGAGTTAAATACTAAAATCACAGCGATTCTATATCTGAGCAACCCAATATACATGGCACACCACCTGTAGAGAGCAGAACAGAAAACCATAGGACCAAATTCAAAACCGATGCGTCCTGCTCCATCTCCACCTATTTTGTTTGAGAAACTGGAGTGACAATGACCAGTATTGTAAAACTGCACTTAGTTTTGCGACTTTTCAAAGCCTTAACTTCATATTTCTGGCATGAAAGCTTTGATAAATTGGGCCCATAGGGTTTACATTGTGGCTCCCAAGAAATTTCAAATTCCCTGAAGCTCCTGCACTCACTGTTCCATGGTCACATGCCAGCCATTGATTACTAGTTGGAAAGTGACCTTTTTGACACATGACAATGAAGTATTGATATCAATGCAGACAGTCTGTGGCCAGTTATTGGATGCTGCATTCACCCGATGAATATAGCACATCATTAATGGCCAAGTAAGCAATGACGAGCCATGACAACTTGATGGATCAACGCTCTGTAGGAACACCAATCTTGTTCTTAGATAGGTGCATCAGGGTCTTCTCCACCGTTTTTTGATTGTATTAAGACATGGGGATGCTGGTCTTCCTCTACGCCTTTTTCTTTCTATTCTTCCGACCATCATGTTGTTCTCCAGTGATTTCGCTCTTCGTATGATCTGTCTAAAGTAGGCAAGTAGCGTGGTGATCTTTGCTTCGAGTGACATGTCTGGCTTGATTGGTGATTGATTGATTTGTTTGTTCTTCTTCTTACCATGCATGGTATTGATATCATCCATCTCCAGCACCACATTTTGAAAGAGTTGACTTTTTTGCTGTCTATCGGCCAGGTTTCGCATCCATATTACTATTCACCAGATGTTACTTTGTCACCAGTGAAATGTTCCTCGATTTCAGGATCTTGTCCAATGACTTCATTGTGGATTTGCCTATAGCCATTTTCCTATTGACTTCCGGTCTCATCAGTGCATCTTGAGTAATCATTTATCTGAATAGGTTGAAATCCATTACAAAACTTCCTGTTCATCGCTGTCCATCTCAAATGTGTCCCGGTCATGTGTCCCTGGCTGTAGCCAATATCTTTGTATTGAATAGGGGTCCCATGTTTGTGATTTTTATCTTGACACTCCGTAATAAGTTCTTCATTCCATCTAGGCTTGTTGCTATCAATGTTGTATAATTGCGTATATAAAATTGTTGAGGATTTGTCCAGCAATTTTGATTCCTTCTTTTTCAGCAAGTCCAGCCATTCCTGAAAATAGCTTCAACATATAAATTGAAGAGAAGTTATGACAGGATGCAGCCTTGTCTGACACATCATTCTACTTTGATGTATGCCATGTATGCCAGCACATCAATTTCAACCTTTGCCATTGAACTGGAAGCTGGATTATGTGCTAGCTATCATGCCGGTAACTGGCTTCTTTGAGATTTACTACTGAGTACTTTATGGCGACTAGTCCATAGAATAGTATTAGAATAGGTAAAACCCCAGCACTCAAAAGGAAAAAAGGAGAATTATGTGTATGCAAATAAATTTTATTTTTGATTAACTGCAAAAAGTGACCGCCACTGCCATACTGCTGCTGCAAGCTTCCCTGGGCATCTCCTACAGGCGTTCTATTTCGCCCCACCATTCTTCTGAATCTTCTACCCACCAATACCTTGATTCTTGTACTGCAAAGTGTGAAGCACATGCTTTATCTCAGCCACAGTTGTCCATTGTGACCCGCGTTCTCTTGTACTTCCGTATTAAGCAACAACCTTGAGAAAGGCGCAAGCCGAAAGGTTAGTGTTGCATTGTCAGGGTTCACTTTTTGCAGATAATCAAAAATAAAATTTATTTGCATACAAAAAAATTCTTCTTTTTTCCTTTGAGTGCTGCGGTTTTACCTAATTCTATTAGTACCCTTGCTTTACCCTTCAGCACCACCTTTGAAGCAGTGAGCCAGATCTCACCTATATTATATTAGTCCATAGAATAGGACTTTTATATCCACCTCCTGATAAACCAATGAAAACAGGAAAAGCGTTGAGGTTTAGATTTTGTGTCCATGAGAGGCTCCAGACCTACATTCCATCTCTATAGCCTGTTTGGGAAGTTATGAGTACCCCTATAAATCTACCCTGTATCTGCCAATATATTTATTTTTAAGTTATAAGCACTGTGCACTTTTTCATATCACTAAGCACTTTGGTAGGCACTGCACTTTTTCTGGCAGGGTCAAACAGGGATAGATAGGGTAAGTCTACGCTGAGTGGGGGCGCCATTACGCTAACTAGGGTGCTACAGGAGGGAATGACTCGCACAGGGTCATCAGTATCATCTTCTCCCTGTTCCTATGCACTTCCAGAAAAATGTTCACCGAAATTCACACCGGATTGGGATTTTTAATATAAATTGAATAAAAATTAATTTTTAGAGGGTATTGTTGCATTATGATACACTAGTCTTATGCACTATACTAATTGAGAAAAAAGTTTTTGAAACTATAACCAGATTTTTACCCCTAATCTGAGAGTAGCATGATGTAGGCGCAGAGATCCTGATTCCTGTGGTGTCACTTACTGGGCTGCTTAGTGTAGTTTTGATAAAATCACTGATTAATCAGCAGTATTATTATTATTATTATTATTATTGTTTATTTATAGAGCACCATTGATTCCATGGTGCTGTACATGAGGGGGTTACATACAGAATACATGTACACGTTACAATAGACAGACTAGCACAGGGGGAAGAGGGCCCTGCCCTTGCGGGTTTACATCCTAAAGGATTTTGGGGAGGAGACAGTAGGTGGGGTGTAGGTGGGGCGGCAGCTCCGCACGGTGGTGGGGCGGCAGCTCCGCACGGTGGTGGGGCGGCAGCTCCGCACGGTGGTGGGGCGGCAGCTCCGCACGGTGGTGGGGCGGCAGCTCCGCACGGTGGTGGGGCGGCAGCTCCGCACGGTGGTGGGGCGGCAGCTCCGCACGGTGGTGGGGCGGCAGCTCCGCACGGTGGTGGGGCGGCAGCTCCGCACGGTGGTGGGGCGGCAGCTCCGCACGGTGGTGAAGCAGTGAGGTCATTGAAGGTTATAGGCATTTCTGAACAGATGAGTCTTTAGGTTCCGTTTGAAGCTTGCGAGTGTAGTAGATAGTCTGACGTGTTGAGGCAGTGAGTTCCAGGAGACTGGGGATGCTCGGGAGAAGTCTTGGAGTCGGTTGCATGAGGAGCGAATGAGAGAGGAGGATAGAAGGAGATCTTGGGAGGACCGGAGGTTACGTTTTGGAGTGTAGCGAGAGATTAGTTCAGAGATATATGGAGGAGACAGATTATGGATAGCTTTGTAGGTCAGTGTTAGTAATTTGAATTGGATACGGTGGAAGATTGGGAGCCAGTGGAGGGACTTGCAGAGAGGAGAAGCGGGGTGGTATTGAGGAGAGAGGTGGATCAGTCGGGCAGCAGAGTTAAGGATGGACTGGAGAGGGGCGAGTGTGTTAGCAGGGAGGCCACAGAGGAGGATGTTGCAGTAGTCGATGCGGGAGATTATGAGGGCGTGCACTAGAATTTTTGTAGATTGGGGATTGAGAAAAGGGCGGATTCTGGAGATATTTTTGAGTTGAAAACGGCAGGAGGTGGTGAGGGATTGGATGTGCGGTATGAAGGACAGGGCAGAGTCAAAGGTCACTCCGAGGCACCGAACTTTGGGTGCTGGGGAGAGCGTGATGTTATTAATTGTAATGGATAGATCAGGTGGAGAGTGCAGGGGAGATGGAGGAAAGATGATCAGTTCAGTTTTGGCCATATTGAGCTTTAGGAAGCGAGAGGAAAAGAAGGAAGATATAGCAGATAGGCACTCTGGGATTCTGGACAGCAGAGATGTGACATCTGGACCAGAGAGGTAGATCTGAGTGTCATCAGCATATAGGTGGTACTGGAAGCCATGGGACTTTATGAGTTGTCCCAGGCCAAATGTATAGATAGAAAAAAGTAAGGGTCCCAGGACAGAGCCTTGAGGGACACCAACAGAGAGAGAACGGGATGAAGAGGTTGTGTGGGAATGGGAGACACTAAAAGTGCGGTTGGAGAGGTATGAAGAGATCCAAGAGAGAGCGAGGTCTCTGACACCAAGGGAAGAGAGGATCTGTAGTAGCAGGGAGTGGTCAACAGTGTCAAAGGCTGAGGATAGGTCTAGAAGTAGGAGTACAGAGAAGTGGTTGTTAGCTTTGGCGGTAAGTAAGTCGTTTGTGATTTTAGTCAGGGCAGTTTCAGTGGAATGATGTGGACGGAAGCCGGACTGTAGGTTGTCAAAGAGAGAGTTAGAGGAGAGGTGGGAGGAAAGTTCAGCATGGACATGCTGTTCCAGGAGTTTTGAGGCAAGTGGGAGTAGCGATATGGGTCGATAGCTGGTAGTAGAGGTTGGGTCGAGGGAAGGTTTCTTTAGGATAGGTGTGACTGTTGCATGCTTAAAGGCAGAAGGGAAGGTACCAGTTGTTAGAGATAGGTTGAAGAGATGGGATAAGGCGGGAATAAGGATAGTGGTGAGGTTGGGGAGGAGGTGGGATGGGATGGGGTCAAGTGCGCATGTAGTGAGGTGCGCTTTTGAGAGAAGATGTGCAAGTAGATCATCATTAGAGGACAACTTGTCCTGCTGCCAGGTAAGTCCAGCATATTCATGACCCCTCTATAAACTGCAGCAGAGAAAACATTGAGGTTATCAAAATGACAGCAAACTGCTCAGTAAGTGACATATCGCTGGAATCAGGGTCTCTGTCCCTACATTGTGCTGCTCTCACATGGGGGAGCAAAAACCTGTAAGGTCCCTTTCACACTGAGTTTTCACCTACGTTCGCTGGTTCAGTCGGGGCATCCGTCCGAAACCCCCTCCCCCAGCGCAAAACGTGTTTTGGACACATATTCAGACGGGGCCATTGACTGTAATGTAGCAGACGGAGTCAGCGTGTGCTCTGTCTTGCACCATTTTCGGGCATATACGATTTCTGCAGGCGGACACCCAGACGTAGTAGACTATGTTCGGGTGTCTGCCTGCAGAAAACGTATATACCCGAAAATGGTGCAAGACAGAGCACACACTGACTCCATCTGCTACATTATAGTCAATGGCCCCATCGGCGTATGCATCCAAAGCACATTTTGCGCGGGAAAGCGGGGGGGGGGGGGGGGTTAGGAGTCGGCCGTAAGCCCCAACGGGGCCAGTGAACGTAAGTAAAAACGCAATGTGAAAGTGGCCTAACAAGTTCCCTTTAAAAGCATAAAAAATTAAAAAGTTTGAAAATTGTTGCCAAATTTATGATATTCTCACAAATAAAACACAAACATATAATCTTAAAGTTACCACTAACAAAGCACAATGTGTCAAGAAAAAAAAAAAAAAAAAAAAAATCTCAGAATGATTGGGTACTGTTGAGTTCCAGAGTTATTACCTCAAAGTGACACTGGCCAGAGTTGTACAATTTGGCCTGGTCATGAAGATGAAAACAGGCTCAGGGGTGAAGGGGTTAAATATAAGAATATATCAAAGTATATGCAAGACATAATACTACTGTGTGCAGATATATTATCAGAAAAAAAAACCCACCGAACTCTGCTGAGATAAACAACGCACATGAAATTATCAAAGAGAAGCCATAAATTATCCTGCCTTGTTGGTTTTACTTAAGGAATGACTGGTGGATGATACCATCACCACTGTAAAGTTAAATGTTTCCCGTACATCTTTAAATTGGGTCCAGATGGCCACACCAAGTCTGTTACTTTGGGTCTGAAGCGACCGGTGGTAGGGCCGCGGGTGTGTGTGTATGCTCTATTCCAACAAAATCCCCATACTCAGATTTTACCGGTAGTAACATTTCTTTACTAGGAAACATATTTATAATACAATCAACTGAACTATCTGCGCACATGTGTATAGTGGAGTCCCTGGATTTTCACTCCTTCCGGGTACGCAGCAAGAAGAAAGAAAAAAACAACAACAAAGAAATGGCGGCAACTTTCCCTAACTTTCCCTACAATCACGTACCAGTCTATCCCGGAAGAAGATGCCGCTCCCACGTCGCAGGCCTGGGGTCTCACGATGATGGGTCCCGGTGCAGCGCTGAAGAGATGCAGCTCCTCGGTCTTTTCCTTTTGATCTTCCCCCGCTGGTAACGGATTCTAATCAGTCTTTTAGTCCCGGGGCACGCCGAGCAGAAGAAGGAAGGTCACAGCCCCTGCAATTACACTCTGGTTGCGATGCTCTGCAGTCCGGTTAGATCCTTGGTGAAAACAAAGTCCTGCAGACCGGGAATGGCAGAAACCACTTCCACAGGGTGATTTCTTCCGGACTTCGGTGGCAAACGAGCCCTCTGTTCAGGGAGACCACACGCAGGTCTCTCCTCGCTGAGCTCTGGAGCTGAACAACCTTCCCGCGTTTTTCTTCCTGGTTCTCACACACTAGCTGCCGTGGGGGATTCCCCAGCTCTGTGTTTGTGATTGCACAGTCTGACGCTGCCCCCTTGTGGGCAATTGCTGGAACAGTATTCAAATCCATTTCTACATTAATGATGCAGTCGGACTTGTTGATCCCATTACATACCCCCCCACTTAAAGGTTGGCAGTCCCTGTCAACTACCGTCGGTTCCCAGGCAGCGATGACTGCAGATGTTACAGGGGTTGGTTGAGAAGTGGGCCATACATACTGGTCCCTGTAAGACCGCCCGGGCGGGATCCCAGCAGTGGTGCGGTCAGTGCGTCTCAAGGGTCGGTTGTTCCCCTCCCTGTCACTGTCTTTACGCCCCACTTCAGTCAGCACTCCGGGGGAAGAACTGGGTTGTGTAGGTGGGTCACCGATCTCAGAGTCAATGTGATCACTATGCTGGGAAACGTCCGTGACGTCAGTCGTGTTGGTAGTGTCACCCCCTCCGGGTACTGTGGTAGGGGAGTCAGGCTGGGATCGGCAGGGCCGCAACATATTTCGGTGCACAGTGCGGATGCTGTGACTGTCTTCACCCCGCACTCGGTATACATGCCCGTTGGGGTAGGGGCGTTCGATTACCCGGTAGACCTCAGTCTCCCACTTGGCTCGAAGTTTCCCTTGGGGCTTCTTGATACGGAGCAGGACTAGCTGTCCCAACTTCAAGGGTTGCTCTTGCACGGGGAGTGGGTCAGCATGTATCTGGCCCCGGATTTGTTTGCTCACCAGTCGGTGTACAGTCTCCATCTTCTGTCGGTGAGCATTTAGCCAGGAGGGGTAGTTATGGCAGACGTCATCTCCAGGGCGAAATAGGTTCAGGTCATGGACCCCTTTTCCGGGGCGGCCAAAGAGAAGGGTGTGTGGGGTGTAGCCAGTCACAGAGTGGACCTGGTTGTTGTAGGCCCATACTAGATCAGGAAGGAATTGGGGCCATTGGTCTTTCTTATCATCGGCCAAGGTGCGGATCAGCTGGAGTAGGGTCCGGTTGAAGCGTTCACATGCACCGTTCCCTTGTGGGTGGTAAGGAGTGGTCCTCGACTTCTTGATCCCATACATCTGGTGCAGCTCTTCGATGACTCGGCCCTCGAAACAAGCCCCCTGGTCGGAGTGCAACCTCTCCGGGCACCCGTAGACATGGATGAACTGTCGACAGATGGCCCGAGCAGCCGATTCAGCCGTCTGGTCTTTGGTAGCGACAGCGACAGCGAATTTTGTGAAGTGATCCACCATGACTAGACAGTACTGATAGCCACTGCTCGCCGTCCCAATCAGCAGATAATCCACCATCAACAGCTCAAGGGGTCTGGATGTTTTAATTGTCTGAACAGGAGTCACGCTGCTCAGGGGACTTGTGTAGTTCGCAGGTGCGACAGGTCTGGCAGACGTCTTCAACCAGCTTGCGGAGCCCCGGACAATAGATGGACTGTTGAATCCACCGAAAGGTCTTGTCTATTCCGAAGTGTCCATTCCTTTTGTGGGCTTGGGCCACCATCTCACGGGCCAATTGTTCAGGCACTACAACTTGTGTGCATTCCTCCAGCATGTGCGACAAGAGAACCTTCCGGTATAGCACTCCTTCTCTCAGAATCAGCCGGTCCCACTGGCTGAGCAGGGTCAAGGTCCCGGTAGACAGTCGTGCCCGTATATCGGCGGGAGGCTTCTGCTGCCGCTTCACCCATTGTTTGAGTAGAGCCCAATCAGGGTTCTGGTCCTGGATCCTGCACCACTCCTGGGGTGGCAAGGCGACTCCCACCGGAGTTCCAGCTTCGCCCACAACGAACTGGCGGTAATCCACCATCTGTTGGGCGAGCTTTGCAAAGTCAGGCGTCTCGTCCCCTTCTAATTCTTCATCCCGGTCTCGGTTGAGTAAGGGGTATGACACTCTAGACAGGCTGTCCGCATTTTGATTCTCAGCTCCAGCCCTATATTTGATCTTGTAATTGAACTTGGAGAGCCGAGCCATCCAACGCTGCTCCATGACTCCGAGCTTCGCATTTTCTAAATGGGCCAACGGGTTGTTATCGGTCAGGACTAGTACTTCGGTCCCCGTGAGGTACCCTGCAAATTTCTCCGCCATAGCCCACGTTAGGGCCAACAGCTCCAGCCGGAACGAGCTATAATTGGTGGGGTTCTTCTCGCCCTCATGTAGGGACCGACTGGCATAGGCTATGACCCGTTCCTTGCCTTCTTGGACCTGTGAAAGTACTGCCCCTAGACCCTGTAGACTGGCATCGGTGTGTAGTTGGAAGGGCAGGTTGTAGTCCGCATATGCCAGGATGGGGGAAGACGTTAAGGCACCCTTTAGGGCTTGGAAGGAGTCTTCCTGGCTGGGTCCCCAGCTGATGGGTCGTCCTCTGGGGCTGTTGGTGGTCCCTCGAAGCAGATCATGCAAGGGTGCAGCAAGCCGGGCGAAGTTTTTGACGAACCGGCGGTAGTAGCCGGCCAACCCCAGGAAAGCCCTGACCTCTTTGACGTTTGTGGGCTGCGGCCAATCCCGTACGGCGGCTATCTTCTCTGAAGATGGCTGGACACCTTCGGCTGAGATCCGGTGGCCCAGGTAATTGATCTCGGGCTGCAGAAGACGGCACTTGCTGGGTTTCAACTTCAGGCCATGTTCTCTCAACCTACTGAACACACGGCCCAGCTGCTGCAGGTGTTCTTCAAATGTGGCCGAATAGACTACAATGTCGTCCAGGTAGATGAGGGTGAAGTCGAAGTTGAAGTCTCCCAAGCAGCGCTCCATCAGCCGCTGGAAAGTCCCCGGCGCGTTGTTCAGACCAAAGGGCATCCGGTCGAACTCGTACAGGCCCATGGGTAAGATGAAAGCAGTCTTCTCTCTATCTTTCTCATGCATAGGTACCTGCCAATATCCGCTGGCCAGATCCAATGAGGAGAAGTATTTGGCTTTCTTCAGGGCTGTCAGGGATTCTTCGATCCTTGGCAGAGGGTACGAGTCCCGGATGGTGCAAGCATTCAAACGGCGGTAGTCCACACAGAATCTCAGGGATCCGTCCTTCTTCTTGACTAACACTACCGGTGCCGCCCAGGGGCTCTGGCTTTCTCGTACCACTCCCGCGTGTAACATGGAATTCAGGAGATTTTTCACTTCTTGGTATTGCTGGGGAGGAATTTGGCGGTACCTTTCACGGATAGGAGCAGTGTCACCGGTGGGGATTTCGTGCTTGATACTGGTGGTGCACCCAAAGTCGGTGTCGTGCCGGGCAAAGGACGCCTGATGCTCTTGAAGTAGCTCTTCCACCTGGGACACCTCCCGTTTGGAGTATTGGGATACGTCCAACTGACACTTCTCTCGTAGTTCTCGCCCCACGTTGGTGTCACCCGCGACAGCGGCCATGGCAGAGACCGTCACTGTCCAATCTCCCTCTGTAGACGGTACAAACTGGAGGGGGCTCATAGGGTTCACCTCTTCGGTTAGAGCGTAGACTCGGCCGAGCTGTGTCCCGGCTTCTAGGTCAACGCTCACGTTAGCCGTGTTGCCCAGCCTGACAGGAATTCTTCCCTTTCTCACTACTGCTAGAGTTCGAGCGACTAGTGGATTCAGCTTCCCTTCCTTCGGGGAGCGCGGCTCAATCAGCACCTCCACGCCTTCAAACTGTCTCATGGTGCTAAGGGGTAGTGAGATAACTGTCTCTTTCCCAGCTGGTAAGGTGATCCTAGTATGGCGGGGTACGGTGACCGTGGCCAGCGGCAGTTGTTCTTCGGTCATTCGCTGGAGGTTGCAGGTCCGGACCACTTGCTGAAAGGCACGGCGGGTGGCCCTATGTGCGGTCACTCCTTGCCAGTACTTGGGCCCCTTCTTGGTAAACAACACCAGATTCAGGTCTTTCAAGATGTTCATCCCAATAATCATGGGCGTTTCTGATCCAAAGCCTTCCCTGACCACGATTATCCCTCTCTTCCCGAGATCTTGGCCACAGATTTCGGTGTTCATCCAGGCAACTCCCGACACCGGAATGGGTAGATTATTGGCTGCTTTGATCTTGATGGCGGTATCAGGGTCATAGGCAACCCGCGGCTTTAGACATTCTTCGTAGAACTGCTCGGAGATGGTGGATACCTGAGACCCAGTATCCATTAACCCTTGTACGGCGATCCCTTCCAGTAATACTTCCAGGGTGGGGCTATTTGATGCAAGTTTGTTCCGTGGCTGGCTCTGTTTTCCTACACCCCTCTCTTTGGCATCCCCTGCCGAGTGAGCCTCTTTGACAGGGGCGTCTAGTTTAAAGGCGGCCTCTGTTGTGGGACATGACTTGCTGGTTCTGGTAGATCGGACTGTGGAGGAGCTTGAAAGTTCTGGGGGCAACGGTTGGCTCTATGGCGGGGATCGCCGCATGTCCAGCATCTTCCCATCGGCCGGCTGGATTGTTGTCTCGCTTGCCGGCCCGCCTGTTGGTCTAAGGTGAGCTGTAACACCTGTTTCTGCAACTCTGCCACCATCTGTTTCAGTTCTTCCGTGTTGCTGTTCGGAGTCCCGATACCAGATATGGACCTGCAAGCCGCGGTATATGTCTGTGTCTCCACGACAGGCCCCCTTGAACGTTCTATAGCTTCTTGTTTGGCCTCAGCGAACGTAAAGGCCGGATTTATCCGGAGTAGATCTTGCAATGAGCGGTTAAGGTACGGGTCTCTCAATCCGGTCACAAACTGATCTCTCAACACCAGGTCACGGGTACCCGTACTAGCTATCTGTTCTTCGTTTCTACCGACTTGTTCTAGTAGCACTTGAAGGGCATTGGCATATTGAGGGATGTCCTCCGACTCGAGTTGAGTACGCCGGAAGAACATATAGCGCAATGTTCCCGCATATGTGGTCGGCCCATAAATGTTCTCCAGCACCCGCACTAAGTCATCCAACGTACGCTGGCCCCTAACCGTCTCCAGCCTGACTGTCGTCCACGCTTCCCCTTCTAATGTTAGCATGGCCATTTCTGCTAAGGTCTTAGGATCAGTGTTATACATTTCCCCCACTATCTTAAGTTGTTCAGTCCATTCAGTTACAGGATAGTTCCGTCCGTCAAACTTCCTCACCTGATTGACAATAGACGGCGGGGGAGCTGTCCGGTTATAAGTTACTACCGGGGGATGATTTTGTTGGTCACACATCCTGCCGACTACGCCACATGAAGCGACCGGTGGTAGGGCCGCGGGTGTGTGTGTATGCTCTATTCCAACAAAATCCCCATACTCAGATTTTACCGGTAGTAACATTTCTTTACTAGGAAACATATTTATAATACAATCAACTGAACTATCTGCGCACATGTGTATAGTGGAGTCCCTGGATTTTCACTCCTTCCGGGTACGCAGCAAGAAGAAAGAAAAAAACAACAACAAAGAAATGGCGGCAACTTTCCCTAACTTTCCCTACAATCACGTACCAGTCTATCCCGGAAGAAGATGCCGCTCCCACGTCGCAGGCCTGGGGTCTCACGATGATGGGTCCCGGTGCAGCGCTGAAGAGATGCAGCTCCTCGGTCTTTTCCTTTTGATCTTCCCCCGCTGGTAACGGATTCTAATCAGTCTTTTAGTCCCGGGGCACGCCGAGCAGAAGAAGGAAGGTCACAGCCCCTGCAATTACACTCTGGTTGCGATGCTCTGCAGTCCGGTTAGATCCTTGGTGAAAACAAAGTCCTGCAGACCGGGAATGGCAGAAACCACTTCCACAGGGTGATTTCTTCCGGACTTCAGTGGCAAACGAGCCCTCTGTTCAGGGAGACCACACGCAGGTCTCTCCTCGCTGAGCTCTGGAGCTGAACAACCTTCCCGCGTTTTTCTTCCTGGTTCTCACACACTAGCTGCCGTGGGGGATTCCCCAGCTCTGTGTTTGTGATTGCACAGTCTGACGCTGCCCCCTTGTGGGCAATTGCTGGAACAGTATTCAAATCCATTTCTACATTAATGATGCAGTCGGACTTGTTGATCCCATTACAGGTCTACAGAACCTTGTGCAGTCCAGTCATTGTTGTCTTTACACTGAACAGTGGAGAGCCAGGTTCAGACGGCCATATTTCATGGACCATTAGGCTAAGGACACACATCCGGCTTTTCTCCTGTTTGTCGGATCCGGCGCGCTCGCGTACACTGTGTACAGTACAGTGGCTGCACGACAAGCTCCAGTCACATGCTGTCATGTGACCGGAGCATGTGACCAGGAAGTTGCAGCGCAGCCACTGTACTGTATACACTGTACGGGAGCGCGCCGGATGTGTGTCCTTAGCCTTATTGCTTATAAATGGTCAGACTATAGGGCCACTTCTGCCAGACATGGAGACTGGGCCAGCCAAGATGTCAATTTATTCCTACATTTCCAAGAGGAATAACAGACACATTACAATGGAGAGTTCTTAACAGGCGCTGTGGCAGAAATTTCAATATCGAATGCAAGGATTTACTAAAACAAGTCCAGAGAGCCGGCATCCTTCACTCACCCAATGTCAGCGCCTCCGCAGGTTAATGAGCAGATGGCACCTGGTAATTTATTCTGTTCCAGCACCTCAGCAACAATTCTGCAAGAAACATAATGTTAATGTGCTGCGCATAAGACCTGACAATTACAGCTGGACTGGCTGCACAGCTTCCAGCCTGTGGCCGGTATATTGGTTCACAGCTCCGTAACGATGGAAGAGAGCAGTTTTATATTGTACTGAATTAAAGGGATTGGCCAGTAGTTTGGTGCCATGACATACTCAGCCAATATAAAACGTACACTGACTGAAGACCAAGACTGAATACCGCATACAGTAATCTGATTTCACTGGGACCTGATGGCTGCCGAATATCAGGTGGTCGTAAAACTCACTTGTAAGAAGAGTAAGGAAGAAAGACTTCATAGTTAAATGATTGTCCAACCTTGTGGTATTGATGACCCAATTGTACACTGGCGGGACACCGCATACCACCACCAATCAGCTCTTTAAAGCTACCAGATGGAAGATCACAATGAACACAGCCAGAACAGCACAGATCCATTCCCCATGAAGTAACAGCAACAAAGAAACACAGCTCAGCTCTTCAAAATCACATGTAGACAGTCTCAGAGCTGATAACAGCTAATCTGCAGGGGTGCTGGAGCCACACACCATCATTTTGATGACTTATCCCATGGACAGGTCACCAATATCTCACGGCTGGACAAACCCTTAAGGTTGAGTTCCCCTGATGAGTCTTTGACATTGCGTATTTTCACTGTCCAAAATCACAGCTTTGTGCAGTTCCAGAAAAGTGGATGAGATTTATAGAAATCTCATGTTTTTTTATTTTTTTAATAAAAAAAAAAAAAAAAAAAAAAAACAAAAAACAAACCACACACAAGGCACAACAACTGAAGTGCAGTCTCAACTCTACATAATGACAATTTCTCTTACAGCTTTATTTAAAACTTGACATACCAAAAAGACAAAAAGCACAATAAAGATAAAAGGACATATAAAAAAACCCAAAAAACACAAAACCAAAAACACAGGTAAACTAATAGGTGCAAAAAAAATCTGCAACACCTAATACTCATCATGGGAACGTTGCCTTAATTATTCAGTATTCCACATTAGTATTTTTTTTAGCCAAAACCAGGAGTGGGTAATACAGAAGTGGTGCCTGTGTTTCTATTATACTTTTCCTCGGATTGTCCCACTCCTGGTTTTAGTTTACAAATAGTGATGCTCCGACAGCTCTGGTCGAGTGTGCTTCGATCCCCGGCGGGGGAGGCACCTGAGTACTCTGGTAGGCGTCCAAAATGGTCGATCTAATCCGACGGGCCAAGGTCGGCTTAGAAGCAGAGAGACCCTTGCGCCGCCCTGTGGTTAGCACAAAAAGAGAGGTGCACCGCCTAAGCGCAGCGGTCCGAGACACATAAATCCGGAGAGCACGCACCAGATCTAGAGTATGCAGCGCTTTATCAAAGCGATGAACAGGGGCCGGACAGAAGGAAGGCAAGGAAATATCCTGGTTAAGGTGGAAGGGAGAGACCACCTTAGGAAGAAAGTCCGAGGTCGGACGGAGAACTACCTTGTCTTGGTGAAAAACCAAAAAAGGTGACTCCGAGGAGAGCGCAGCCAAATCAGAGACAATACCGTGAGGACCAAGTTAAGGTCCCAGGGATACAAGGGCCGCCGATAAGGCGGAATGATGTGAGACGCACCTTGCATGAAGGTGCGGATCTGAGCCAGCCGGGCGAGACGCCTCTGGAACAGCACTGATAGAGCTGAGACTTGTCCCTTGAGAGAGTTGAGGGACAGTCCTAGCTGCAGACCGGACTGTAAAAAAGACAGAAGGGTCGGCAACGAGAATGGCCAAGGAGAATGGCCGGAAGAGCGACACCAGGACAGGAAAATTTTCCAAGTCCTGTGATAGATCTTGACGGAGGAAGACTTACGGTCCCGAGTCATAGTGGAGATGACTTCAGGAGGAATACCAGAAGCCGTCAAAATCCAGGACTCAAGAGCCACGCCGTCAATTTGAGTGCCGCAGAATTCGGGCGGAAAAACGGACCTTGCGAGAGCAGGTCTGGACGGTCCGGAAGATGCCACGGCATCTCCACGGACAGTTGGAGCAGGTCCGGATACCAAGCTCGCCTGGGCCAGTCCGGTGCAATGAGGATGACTCGACGGCCCTCCATTCTGATCTTGCGCCGGACTCTGGGCAAGAGAGCTAGAGGGGGAAACACGTAGGACAGACGAAACTGGGACCAGTCTTGAACCAGAGCATCCGCGGCGAAGGCCTGAGGATCGTGGGAGTGAGCCACGTAAACCGGAACCTTGTTGTTGTGACGGGATGCCATTAGGTCCACGTCCGGAGTGCCCCACTTGCGGCAGATTGACTGAAACACTGCCGGGTGCAGGGACCACTCGCCACCGTCCACGGATTGACGACTGAGATAATCTGCCTCCCAGTTTTCTACGCCAGGGATGTGGACTGCGGATATGGTGGACTTGGAGTCCTCCGTCCATTGAAGAATGCGTTGGACCTCCAACATTGCCAGGCGGCTGCGTGTCCCGCCTTGGTGATTGATGTAGGCAACCACTATCGCGTTGTCTGACTGGACTCGAATGTGCCGCCAACAGGTGGTGAAAGGCTAGGAGAGCTAGAAGCACAGCTCTGGTTTCCAGCACATTGATTGAAAGGGCTGACTCGGACGGAGTCCAAGTGCCCTGTGCTCTGTGGTGGAGATGTACCGCTCCCCAGCCGGATAGGCTGGCATCTGTGGTGAGAATCACCCAGGACGGAGCCAGGAAGGAGCGCCCTTGGGACAGGGAGAGGGGTCGAAGCCACCACTGAAGAGAGCTCCTGGTCCGTGGCGACAGAGCCACTAACCTCTGTAAGGAGGAAGGCCGCTTGTCCCAACAGCGGAGAATGTCCAGCTGCAGAGGACGCAGATGGAACGGGGCAAAGGGAACCGCCTCCATGGAGGCCACCATTTGACCCAGCACCTGCATCAGACGCCTGAGGGTATAACTGCGGAGCCTCAGGAGAGAGCGCACCGCCAACCGGAGTGACAGCTGTTTGTCTAAGGGCAACTTCACAAGTGCCGGCAAAGTCTCGAACTGCATCCCTAGGTCGTGAGACTCTGGGTCGGAGTCAGAGTGTATTTGGGAAGATTGACAATCCACCCGAATTGGGCTAGGGTGGCGAGAGTGAGCGAAACACTCCGCTGACAGTCATAGCTGGATGTACCCTTGACCAGAAGGTCGTCCAGATAAGGAAGCACTGCTAACCCCTGGAGGTGCAGGACCGCAATCACTGCCGCCATGACCTTGGTGAATACCCGAGGGGCCGTGGCTAACCCGAAGGGGAGAGCCACAAATTGGAAATCATCCTCTCCTATCGCAAAACGTAACCAACGCTGATGTGACACTGCGATTGGCACATGTAGATAGGCATCTCTGATGTCGATGAACGCCAGGAACTCCCCTTGGGTCATAGAGGCAATGACTGATCGCAGAGACTCCATGCGAAAATGCCGCACCCGGACATGCTTGTTGAGAAGCTTGAGATCCAGGATGGGCCGGAAGGTACCGTCCTTTTTTGGAACTAGGAAGAGATTTGAGTAAAAACCTCTGAACCGTTCCTGAGCGGGAACTGGGACAATCACTCCGTTTGCCTGCAAGGACGCCACGGCCTGCGAGAAGGCGGCGGCCTTGGAGCAGGGCGGAGTTGAGAGAAAAAAATCTGTTCCTATAAAAGAGCGGGAACTGGAGGGCTATAGAGACCTGCCGGGAAGGAGGGACGCCCCAGCAGTGGGGAGTGTCCCTCCCCTGTGTAGAACGGCCGCCAGGAGGAGCCGAACCTGTCCCTCTGCATGAGTGACATGCGAGGGCAGGAAAACGAAACTAGGCCTCCGGCGAAGCCGGGGCCTAAATTTAAGCGGCGAGGCTGACAAGCAGGCACCATCGGCGCGGTTCTCGGGCAAAAGCTGGAGAACTCGCCGGAAAAGTTAAAAACAATCACATACAGCATACTCTCCCCTTACAATAAAGAACCGAGACCCCCAACATAAACGTCTCAGGTACTTAGCTGCTGAGACGCAGGGCCATGTCCCTGGGGATGAGTGCTCCGGTCCAACAGAATCCTCAAGGGGCTGTGGATGGAGACCGGACTCCTGCCAGGCATGGAGACCGTGCTGGCTCCCACTTCAAGCCAGAGCCCAGAAGGGATGGTGAAGGAGCGCGGCATGTAAGGCTTCAGCCTTGTAAATCAACCTTAACAACACCGCCGACACAGTGGGGTGAGAAGGGACATGCCGGGAGTCCAGACATGGACCCGCTTTTCTTCAAACTCTTTCCAAAAGTCAAACAATCAGATGAGAATGCATGTGTGGATGTATGACCTCCTGAACACAAAGCGATAAACTGGCTACCAGGGGGTGTAAAAGCTGAGAGGGAGGAGCTACACTTTTAAGTGTAGTACTTTGTGTGTCCTCCGGAGGCAGAAGCTAAACACCCATGGTCTGTGTCTCCCAAAGGAACGATAAAGAAAAGATTATTTCTGGATATCCCCATTCTCAAAGAGGTGTGACCCTACACTGTATAATACTATCAGCACTGATTATATAGTATAATATTGTATGGGATACCCCTCCAAGCACTAACACACAGTTGTCAAGATATTAACATTTCTAGGAAAAATAGAGGAACTGCCCAGCATAAGTTTTAAGAAAAGAGGAAAAAAACAAAACAAAAACAGAAATTGGGATGTCTGGGGAAAACATTTAATAAATCATGTCAGGGTTTGGAGGGGTGTGTAGGGGTCAATTAGGAAAGCGACGGAGCTCACAAAGGCGGCGGAAGACTTGGAGGTTAAGGCTGATGGATTATCCTTGGGGAGGGGACCAGTGACCCCTCCTCTTTTTGGCAACCCAGAGTTACCCCCTGGTCGCTCCTCAGGACGTTTCTTGGGGTGGAGTCGGGAGGAGGAACCTAGTTTTCAGCATATCTTTGGGGGTCAGGTGTTGCCCCCTCGAGAGATCCTTGCAGCTACAAAAGGGGTAGGTGTCTTGGATGGAATACTCACAGATTAGGTCTTTTCTTTCTAAGGGAGGGGGAGAGAGTGTGTTTGGGGTGTGTCCAACTCAGTTTGAAAAGTTGTTCCTTATGGGGTCGGCACCTGCTCACTCTCTCTCACTTCTATATAAGTATATGAACCAGAGAAATTAAGCAGACAGTCCCAAATTCATTGCGGGCTGGAGGGAGGAGCTTGGAGTGGATGTGGAGGAGGAGGAATGGAAGCGGGCGTTTTTTTGGGCGCACAAGTTATCGATGGCCTGCTCAGCACAAGAAAAAAAAAAAAATTATAAAGTTCTTACACGCCGGTACCGCTGCCCAGCGACCTTACATAAGATCTTCCCCGCGGTTTCGGACAGATGTTGGAGGTGCGGAGTGGATAGAGGTTCCATGCTACACATCTGGTGGAGTTGCCCCAAGATTCAACCCTTTTGGGAGTCTGTATTTTCAATTTACTGCAAGATGAGTGGGAATCAGGTGGATAGATCTCCACAGATAGCTCTTCTCTCTATTCTCCCGGGTTCCATTAAGTCCCAGAGACTTACTGAGATTTTGCTTAACCGCAGCGCGGATGGTTATCCCAAGACTGTGGAGGTCGGTGGAGTGCCCTGCTGTGGGGGACTGGGAGGGGGAGATGGCCAATCTTCAGAGGATGGAGGACCTCACTGCAGAAAAAGATGGGACAAGCGACAAATATACTCGAATATGGGGACCCTGGATCATGTTCTTAGACTCCTCCGAGTTCAGAGAGATATCTGAACAAGTACAAGTGGGAGAGGTGATTCCCCCCCCCCCTCTTTTCCTTCCCTTCCCCCTAGCACCTTCTTAGTTCCTACTCTATTCCTTAAGCTGGGTTTACACACAGACTTTCTAGCGATCCAACCTGCGATCTCAACCTAGCCGGGATCGCTACAAAGTCTCTGGTGAGCTGTCAAACAGGCAGACCTGGCCAACGAGCTAACAGCGATCCGGACCTGCAGAGCGACTAGCTGGTCGTTGGGGACGTGTCAAAGAAGGGAATTTTGTTTACTTACCGTAAATTCCTTTTCTTCTAGCTCCAATTGGGAGACCCAGACAATTGGGTGTATAGCTACTGCCTCCGGAGGCCACACAAAGTATTACACTTAAAAGTGTAAGGCCCCTCCCCTTCTGGCTATACACCCTCCCGTGGGATCACGGGCTCCTCAGTTTTAGTGCAAAAGCAAGAAGGAGGAAAGCCAATAACAGGTTTAAAGACAAATTCAATCCGAAGAAACATCGGAGAACTGAAACCATTCAACATGAACAACATGTGTACTCGAAAAAAACAAAAATCCCTAAGAAAACAGGGCGGGTGCTGGGTCTCCCAATTGGAGCTAGAAGAAAAGGAATTTACGGTAAGTAAACAAAATTCCCTTCTTCTTTGTCGCTCCTAATTGGGAGACCCAGACAATTGGGACGTCCAAAAGCAGTCCCTGGGTGGGTAAAAGAATACCTCGTGATAGGGCCGTCAAACAGCCCTGTCCTACAGGTGGGCAACCGCCGCCTGAAGGACTTGTCTACCTAGGCTGGCGTCCGCCGAAGCGTAGGTATGCACCTGATAATGCTTGGTAAAGGTGTGCAGACTCGACCAGGTAGCCGCCTGGCACACCTGCTGAGCCATAGCCTGGTGCCGTAATGCCCAGGACGCACCCACGGCTCTGGTAGAATGGGCTTTCAGCCCTGAAGGAACCGGAAGCCCCGCAGAACGGTAGGTTTCAAGAATTGGTTCCTTGATCCACCGAGCCAGGGTGGATTTGGAAGCTTGCGACCCTTTACGCTGACCAGCGACAAGGACAAAGAGTGCATCCGAGCGGCGTAAGGGCGCCGTGCGGAAAATGTAGATCCTGAGTGCTCTGACCAGATCCAACAAATGCAAACCTTTCTCAAATTGATGAACTGGATGAGGACACAAGGAAGGTAATGTGACATCCTGATTGAGATGAAAGGGGGATACCACCTTAGGGAGAAACTCAGGAACCGGACGTAGAACCACCTTGTCCTGGTGAAACACCAGGAAGGGAGATTTGCATGAGAGCGCCGCTAGCTCGGACACTCTCCGAAGAGACGTGACCGCTACTAGAAAAGCCACTTTCTGTGAAAGACGAGAAAGGGAAACATCCTTCATAGGCTCGAAAGGCGGCTTCTGGAGAGCAATTAGAACCTTGTTCAGATCCCAGGGCTCTAACGGCCGCTTGTAAGAAGGGACGATATGACCAACTCCTTGCAGGAACGTGCGCACCTGAGTAAGTCGTGCTAGGCGTTTCTGAAAAAGAAGGGAATTTTGTTACTTACCGTAAATTCCTTTTCTTCTAGCTCTTATTGGGAGACCCAGACGATTGGGGTATAGCTACTGCCCTCCGGAGGCCACACAAAGCACTACACTAAAAAGTGCAAGGCCCCTCCCCTTCTGGCTATACCCCCCCCGTGGTATCACGGGTTCTCCAGTTTTAGTGCCAAAGCAAGAAGGAGGAAGCCAATAACTGGTTTAAACAAATTAACTCCGAATAACGTCGGAGAACTGAAAAACCGTTCAACATGAACAACATGTGTACCCGCAAACAACCAAGAAATCCCGAAGGACAACAGGGCGGGTGCTGGGTCTCCCAATAAGAGCTAGAAGAAAAGGAATTTACGGTAAGTAACAAAATTCCCTTCTTCTTCAGCGCTCTATTGGGAGACCCAGACGATTGGGACGTCCAAAAGCTGTCCCTGGGTGGGTAAAGAGATACCTCATGTTAGAGCTGCAAAACAGCCCTCCCCTACGGGGATGTCACTGCCGCCTGCAGGACTCTTCTACCTAAGCTGGCATCCGCCGAAGCATAGGTATGCACCTGATAATGTTTGGTGAAAGTGTGCAGACTCGACCAGGTAGCTGCCTGGCACACCTGTTGAGCCGAAGCCTGGTGTCGTAGCGCCCAGGACGCACCCACGGCTCTGGTTGAATGGGCTTTCAGCCCTGAAAGAACCGGAAGCCCTGCAGAACGGTAGGCTTCCAGAATTGGTTCTTTGATCCATCGAGCCAGGGTGGCTTTAGAAGCCTGCAACCTCTTGCGCGTACCAGCGACAAGGGCATCGGAACGGCGTATGGGCGCCGTGCGGGAAATGTAGATTCTGAGTGCTCTCACCAGATCTAGCAAACGTAAATCATTCTCATACCGGTGAACCGGATGAGTGCAAAAGGACGGTAAGGAGATATCCTGATTAAGATGAAACGAGGATACGACCTTAGGGAGAAACTCCGGAATGATGCGCAGCACTACCTTGTCCTGGTGAAACACCAGGAAGGGAGCCTTGGATGACAGAGCTGCCAGCTCAGACACTCGCCGAAGCGATGTGATCGCAACGAGAAACGCCACCTTCTGTGACAGGCGAGAAAAGGAAACTTCCTTCAGAGGCTCGAAAGGCGGCTTCTGGAGAGCAACTAGAACCCTGTTCAGATCCCATGGATCCAACGGCCGCTTGTACGGGGGTACGATATGACAAACCCCCTGCGGGAACGTGCGCACCTTAGAAAGACGTGCTAGACGCTTCTGAAAAAACACGGATAGTGCTGAGACTTGCCCTTTGAGGGAGTCTAGCGACAAGCCCTTTTCTAACTCCTATTGTAGGAAGGAAAGAAAAATAGGCAATGCAAATGGCCAGGGAGACACTCCCTGAGTAGAGCACCAGATTAAGAAAATCTTCCACGTTCTGTGGTAGATCTTAGCAGACGTGGGCTTCCTAGCCTGTCTCATGGTGGCAACGACCCCTTGGGATAATCCTGAAGACGCTAGGATCCAGGACACAAAGGCCACACAGTCAGGTTCAGGGCCGCAGAATTCCGATGGAGAAAACGGCCCTTGAGACAGTAAGTCTGGTCGGTCTGGTAATGACCCCGGTCGGCCGACCGTGAGAAGCCACAGATCCGGGTACCACGATCTCCTCGGCCAGTCTGGTGCGACGAGTATGACGCGGCTGCAATCGGATCTGATTTTTGCGCAGTACTCTGGGCAAGAGTGCCAGAGGTGGAAACACATATGTGAGCCGGAACTGCGACCAATCTTGCACTAAGGCGTCTGCCGCCAGAGCTCTGTGATCGCGCGATCGTGCCATAAATGCCGGGACCTTGTTGGTGTGCCGAGACGCCATTAGGTCGACGTCCGGCACCCCCCAGCGGCAACAGATTTCCTGAAACACGTCCGGGTGAAGGGACCATTCCCACGCGTCCATGCCCTGGCGACTGAGGAAGTCTGCTTCCCAGTTTTCTACGCCCGGGATGTGAACTGCGGATATGGTGGATGCTGTGTCCTCCACCCACATGAGGATTCGCCGGACTTCCTGGAAGGCTGCTGACTGCGTGTCCCTCCTTGGTGGTTGATGTATGCCACCGCTGTGGAGATGTCCGACTGGATTCGGATCTGCTCTCTTTCTAGCCACTTCTGGAAAGCTAATAGGGTAAGATACCCTGCCCCGATTTCCAGCACATCGATCTGAAGGGTGGACTCCTGCTGAGTCCACGTCCCCTGAGCCATGTGGCGGAGACAAACTGCTCCCCACCCTGACAGACTCGTATCTGTCGTGACCACTGCCCAGGATGGGGGCTATGACAATGAGGTGGGAATGAGCCACTATTGCAGAGAGTCCTCGGCCGTCAGGGAAAGGGAGACTTCCCGTCCAGGGAGGTTGACTGCCCATCCCATTGGCGGAGAATGTCCCATTGCCGTTGGCGCAGATGAAACTGCGCAAAGAGAACTGCCTCGATGGCTGCCACCATCTTCCTTAGGAAGTGCATGAGGCGCCTTAAGGGGTGCGACTGGCCTTGAAGGAGAGACTGCACCTCTGTCTGCAGTGAACGCTGCTGGTTCAGCGGAAGCTTCACTATGGCTGATAGAGTATGAAACTCCATGCCGAGATACGTTAGTGATTGAGTCGGAGACAGATTTGACCTTGCCAAATTGAAGATCCACCCGAAAGTCTGGAGAGTCTCCAGCGTAACATTCAGGCTGCGTTGGCATGCCTCGAGGGAGGGTGCTTTGACGAGTAGATCGTCCAAGTACGGGATCACCGGGTGTCCCTGAGAGTGCAAAACTGCTACCACTGCTGCCATGACCTTGGTGAACACCCGTGGGGCTGTCGCCAGACTGAATGGCAGAGCTACGAACTGAAGATGTTCGTCTCCTATCACAAAACGTAGAAAACGTTGGTGCTCCGTAGCAATTGGCACGTGGAGATAGGCATCTTTGATGTCTGTTGAGGCAAGGAAGTCTCCTCGAGACATTGAGGCAATGACGGATCGGAGGGATCCCATCCGGAACCGCCTGGCGTTCGCATGCTCGTTGAGCAGTTTCAGAACCAGAACAGGACGGAAGGAACCGTCCATTTTTGGAGCCACAAAGAGATTGGAGTACAAACCCTCGCCCTCGTTCCTGAGGGGGGACAGGGATCACCACTCCTTCTGCTCTTAGAGCGTCCACCGCCTGCAGCAGGGCATCTGCTCGGTGGAGAGGTGGGGCCGTTCTGAAGAATGGAGTCGGAGGACGAGAACAGAACACTGTCCTGTGCACGTGAGCACAATGTCCGTCACCCACCGGTCTGTGACCTGTGGCAGCTAAATGTCGCCAAAGGCGGGGGAGTCTGCCATCAACCGCGGATGCGGAGAGAGAGAGAGAGAGCTGAGAGTCCTGAGGAGACCGCCTTGGTAGCGGTTCCTCCGACTGCCTTCCTTGGGCGAGATTGAGCCCGGCCGGAATCTGAGCCCGTCTGAGGTTTTGTAGCCCTTTTGCACGAGGACAATTGGGACCTGCCGGAGCTTGTGAAGGACCGAAGCCTCGACTGTACTTTTAGGACAGTATTAACAGGGTAAGTCGCAGTGCAGACATTGCGGGGTTACGGACGCCTCTGCGGTACAGATGTCCCTGCTCAAGGTCAGCTGCGCAAGAACAGCTGAAAAGGTTAGGTTGCCAATACGGCTGTGGATGCCGGAGCAACCGACACGCCGATAGCCTCCTAGACAGATTTCAACCAGAGTCCATCTGTCTGTGAATGGCATCTTTAAGTGAAGCCCCATCTCCAGTGCAACTATGGCTCTATATGCAAGCCTGGCGATTGGAGAATCCACCTTTGGACCCTGGGTCCAGCGCTGACCACGTCAGGGGAAAAGGGATAACGTGTATCCTAAAAACGTTTGGAGACGACGCTTATCTGGTAAGCGTGGTGTTCCTGGACTGCTTCTCTGAAGTCAGCGTGGCCAGAAAAATACTCAATATCTGCGTGAGATACTGAAAAGGAACTTCTCCTGTTCGTCTCCTATCTCCACTGGGGGAGCTGAGGGAGAAAGATCCAACCTTCCATTGATGGACGGTATAGGATCATTCCGTATGGCGTTACCACCCGGTGTATCCGGATTGAGAGCGATGTCAGTATCAAAGCCCTGAAGAGCTGCCTTTTGGTCAAGTAGATTGCCCATGGGTGCAAGTCTCTATATTATGACTACTCCGTCCCTGTCCATGGACAGGGTTGACAGGAGGTTTCTTTGGCCACAACTAGTAGAGCCCCGGCAGACGAAGTGCTAGAGACCCCGGCAGACGACGTGCTACAGGGGAGCATGCACACAATGGGACGGTGTCATGAACAGCATCCCATGTAGTAAAAACAGCACTGAAATCTGTGTTGCTTTTTTGCCGCTGCCGACTAGCTATCTAGAAGTATATAGCCAAGATTGGTGACCGTACATTGCAATGTATAGCATACAGGCATAAAGTACAAAAGACCACTGCAGCACAAGCAATACAAGCAGCATAGAAGCCTGTGCCCTGGCACCCCTGCTCTTCTGCTGCTGTATACTAGTCATCTAGGGGAATATAGCCCAGAAGAGTGACCCTACAGTGCAATGTATAGCATACAAGCACAAGTACAAATGAACACTGCAGCACATGCAATACAAGCAGCATAGAAGCCTGTGCCCTGGCACCCCAGCTCTTCTGCTGCTGTAGACTAGTCATCTCGGGGAATATGGCCCCGAAGAGTGACCATACAGTGCTATGTATAGCATACAAGCACAAGTACAAATGCACACTGCAGCCCATGCAATACAAGCAGCATAGAAAAAAACCTGTGCCCCAGCACCCTTGGTTTTCTGCTGCTGTAGTCTAGCCATTCCAGGAGAATATAGCTAAGACTAGCGACTGTACAGTGCAATGTATAGCATATCAGCATAAATACAAATGAACACTTCAGTACGTGCAATACAAGCAGCATAGAAAGCCTGTGCCTTAGCACACCTGCTTTCCTGCTGCTGATGTGTCGCTCCCCAAGCGGGCATATAGCGACCTATGCAGTTAAAAACAACACATGTACACACTGCAGTTATATCGTGGTCAGCACTATGTGTGCCTCTTACCGCCCGCCTATAAGCGGGTGTATGATCGCCACCGTCCTGCCTTGGTGCCGAAAGTCCGAGCTCGGACTGCGGTAATGGCTGCCGGCTTCTTCCCCAGCTCGTGTGAGGAGGGGCGGGCCGTGGGCGTGCCCCCAAGGCAGAGCGGGAATCCGGCGTCCGACAGTGTGCAGTGAGAGGGCTGGAGCATGTAAAAAGGCTCCAGCCCTCGGCGCTGCTGATTGCTCAGCGCCTGTCCCCTTCCCTGAGTGACAGGGAGGGGGCGGGAACGAAGCGGCACTAGGCCGCAGAAGCCGGGGACCGGAGTTATAAGCGCCGCCGCCGTAAAAGCGCGGTCGGCGCCCAGTCCCCGGCGAACTACAAGTCCCAGCCGCGCCGCCGCTCCCGGAGCGTCCGGCGCGGTAGTTCCCAAAACACAAAGTCACTCAGCAAAGCTGCAGTGACTGTAACCCTTTACTGTCCCCGGCGCACTAGCACACCCAGCAAGTCTGGAGTGTGCTGTGCCTGTGTGTACGGGGACACAGAGTACCTGTAATGGTGCAGGGCCATGTCCCTGAACGGTACTCCAGCTCCGTATCCAGCAGGTTCAAATGGGTCTGTGGATGGAGCCCGGCGTCAGAGCTTTGAGGCCGGCAGGATCCCACTTCCTCAGAGCCCCCCAGGGGGATGTGGAAGGAAAGCAGCATGTGGGCTCCAGCCGCCGTACCAGCAATAGGTACCTCAACCTTACAACACCATCAACGGGTGAGAAGGGAGCATGCTGGGGGCCCTATATGGGCCCTCTTTTCTTCCATCCGAAATAGTCAGCAGCTACTGCTGACTAAAATCTGTGGAGCTATGCGTGGATGTCTGACCTCCTTCGCACAAAGCTTGAAAACTGGAGAACCCGTGATACCACGGGGGGGTATAGCCAGAAGGGGAGGGGCCTTGCACTTTTTAGTGTAGTGCTTTGTGTGGCCTCCGGAGGGCAGTAGCTATACCCCAATCGTCTGGGTCTCCCAATAGAGCGCTGAAGAAATACAGATAGCGCTGAGACTTGTCCTTTAAGGGAGCTGAGCGACAAACCTTTTTCCAACCCGGATTGCAGGAAGGAAAGAAAAGTAGGCAATGCAAAAGGCCAGGGAGGAACTCCCTGAGCCGCGCACCAAGATAAGAATATCTTCCACGTCCTGTGGTAGATCTTGGCGGAGGATGGTTTTCTAGCCTGTCTCATGGTGGTAATAACCTTTCGAGATAATCCTGAAGACGCTAGGATCCAGGACTCAATGGCCACACAGTCAGGTTCAGGGCCGCAGAATTCAGGTGGAAAAACGGCCCTTGAGATAGCAAGTCTGGCCGTTCTGGTAGTGCCCATGGTTGGCCTACCGTGAGGTGCCACAGATCTGGGTACCACGATCTCCTCGGCCAGTCTGGAGCGACGAGGATGGCGCGACGGCAGTCGGCCCTGATCTTGCGCAGCACTCTGGGTAACAATGCCAGAGGTGGGAACACATAAGGTAGCCGGAATTGCGACCAATCTTGAACTAAGGCGTCTGCCGCCAGAGCTCGGTGATCGTGAGACCGTGCCATGAAAGCCGGGACCTTGTTGTTGTACCGTGACGCCATCAGGTCGACGTCCGGCATCCCCCAGCGGCGACAGATCTCCTGAAACACGTCCGGGTGAAGGGATCATTCCCCTGCGTCCATACCCTGGCGACTGAGGAAGTCTGCTTCCCAGTTTTCCACGCCTGGGATGTGAACTGCGGATATGGTGGAAGCCGTGTCTTCCACCCACGTTAGAATCCGTCGGACTTCCTGGAAGGCTTGCCGACTGCGTGTGCCACCCTGGTGGTTGATGTATGCTACCGCTGTGGAGTTGTCCGACTGAATTCGGATCTGCTTGCCTTCCAGCCACTGCTGGAAGGCTTGTAGGGCAAGATACACTGCTCTGATTTCTAGAACATTGATCTGAACGGTGGACTCTTGCTGAGTCCACGTACCCTGAGCCCTGTGGTGGAGAAAAACCGCTCCCCACCCTGACAGGCTCGCGTCCGTCGTGACCACCGCCCAGGATGGGGGTAGGAAGGACTTTCCCTTTGACAATGAGGTGGGAAGAAGCCACCACTGAAGAGATTCCTTGGCCGCCTGAGAAAGGGAGACGTTCCTGTCGAGGGACGTCGACTTCCCGTCCCATTGACGGAGAATGTCCCATTGTAGTGGACGCAGATGAAACTGCGCGAAAGGGACTGCCTCCATTGCTGCTACCATCTTCCCTAGGAAGTGCATGAGGCGTCTCAAGGGGTGTGACTGGCCTTGAAGGAGAGATTGCACCCCTGTCTGTAGTGAACGCTGTTTGTCCAGCGGAAGCATCACTATCGCTGAGAGAGTATGAAACTCCATGCCAAGGTATGTTATCGATTGGGTCGGGGTGAGATTTGACTTTGAAAAGTTGATGATCCACCCGAAACTCTGGAGAGTCTCCAGCGCAACGTTCAGGCTGTTTTGGCATGCCTCTTGAGAGGGTGCCTTGACAAGTAGATCGTCCAAGTAAGGGATCACAGAGTGACCCTGAGAGTGCAGGACTGCTACTACTGCTGCCATGACCTTGGTGAAGACCCTTGGGGCTGTCGCCAAACCGAAAGGCAGGGCTACGAACTGAAGGTGTTCGTCTCCTATAACGAAGCGTAGAAAACGCTGGTGCTCTGGAGCAATCGGCACGTGGAGATAAACATCTTTGATGTCTATTGATGCTAGGAAATCTCCTTGAGACATTGAGGCGATGACGGAACGGAGGGATTCCATCCGGAACCGCCTGGTTTTCACATGCTTGTTGAGCAGTTTTAGGTCCAGAACAGGACGGAAAGACCCGTCCTTTTTTGGCACCACAAACAAATTGGAGTAAAAACCGTGACCTTGTTCCAGAAGAGGAACGGGGGTCACCACTCCTTCCGCTTTTAGAGTGGACACCGCTAGCCGCAGAGCATCGGCTCGGTCGGGAGGTGGAGAAGTTCTGAAGAAGCGAGTTGGAGGACGAGAGCTGAACTCTATCCTGTACCCGTGAGACAGAATGTCTCTCACCCAACGGTCTGTGATCTGTGGCAGCCAAATGTCGCCAAAGCGGGAGAGCCTGCCACCGACCGAGGATGCGGAGAGAGGAGGCCGAAAGTCACGAGGAAGCCGCCTTGGTAGCGGGTCTTCCGGCTGTCTTTTTTGGGCGTGACTGAGTTCGCCAAGAATCTGAGCTCCTCTGATCCTTTTGAGTCCTTTTGGACGAGGAGAATTGGGACCTGCCTGAGCCTCGAAAGGACCGAAACCCCGACTGTCCTCTCCTCTGTTGGGGTTTATTTTGTCTGGGCTGAGGTAAAGATGAATCTTTACCCTTGGAGTGTTTAATGATTTCATCTAAGCGCTCCCCAAACAGTCGGTCACGAGAAAATGGCAAACTGGTTAAACACTTTTTGGAAGCAGAATCTGCCTTCCATTCTCTTAACCACAAGGCTCTGCGTAAAACTACGGAGTTGGCGGACGCCACTGCCGTACGGCTCGTAGAGTCTAGGACAGCATTAATCGCGTAAGACGCAAATGCAGACATTTGAGAGGTTAAGGGTGCCACCTGCGGAGCAGATGTACGTGTGACCGTGTCAATCTGTGTAAGACCAGCTGAAATAGCTTGGAGTGCCCATACGGCTGCGAATGCTGGAGCAAACGACGCCCCGATAGCTTCATAGATGGATTTCAACCAGAGCTCCATCTGCCTGTCAGTGGCATCTTTAAGTGCCGCCCCATCTTCCACTGCAACTAAGGATCTAGCTGCAAGCCTGGAGATTGGAGGATCCACCTTGGGACACTGGGTCCAGCCCTTGACCACGTCTGGGGGAAAAGGATAACGTGTATCCTTAAGCCGCTTGGAAAAACGCTTATCCGGATAAGCGTGGTGTTTCTGGATTGCCTCTCTAAAGTCAGAGTGGTCCAGAAATACACTTAATTTACGCTTGGGATACCTGAAATGGAATTTCTCCTGCTGTGAAGCTGTCTCCTCCACAGGAGGAGCAGGGGGAGAAATGTCCAACATTTTATTGATGGACGCTATAAGATCATTCACTATGGCGTCACCATCTGGTGTATCCAAATTGAGAGCGGTCTCAGGATCAGAATCCTGATCAGCTATCTCCGCCTCATCATACAGAGAGTCCTGCTGGGACCCCGACCAGTGTGATGAAGTCGAGGGCCGCTCATAGCGAGCTCGTTTAGGCTGTCTGGGACTGTCGTCCGTGTCAGAGCCATCACCCTGGGATGCAAGAGACACCCCCGGATCCCGGAGCTGTTCCGACTGAGGGGGACCAGGGAGCAATGAGTTAACAGTGTCCATGGCCTGAGGTACTGGTCTAGACTGCAATGTTTCAAGAATTTTAGTCATAGTCACAGACAATCTGTCAGCAAAGACTGCAAACTCCGTCCCTGTCACCTGGACAGTATTTACAGGAGGTACTGCCTGGGTCACCTCCAGCAGAGGGCCCCGGCCGAGCAAGTGCCACAGGGGCCGAGCACTGCACACAGTGGGGGTCAATGGAACCTGCCGGTAGAACAGCCCCACAAGCGGTACAAGCAGCATAGAAAGCCTGTGCCTTGGCACCTTTGCTTTTTGCGGTCGACATGCTGTTGTGTCCTCTGAGAAATCTAGGAGGGTATATAGCAAAGGATCCCCAGCGACCGTACAGTGCAATATAAAGCTGCAAGCATAAAATACAATATACACTTCGGCACCAGTGGGGGTCAGCCCTTGAGGGCAGCTTACCGCCCGCTGAACAGCGGGTGTGTGGGCACCAGAATCCCGTGTCTGGGTCTCCCAGTCTCCTCTCTCCAGCTCAGACTGCACACAGTAATGGCTGCCGGCGTCCTGTGAAGAGAGGTGGATCGTGGGCATGCCTCAAACAAAGTGCGGGAAACTGGCGTCCCACTGTGCCCAGTGTGAGGGCTGGAGTATGCAAAGCAGACTCCAGCCCTCTGCGCTGACGTTCTGTACAGCGTCCCGCCCTTCCCCTGACTGGCAGGCCTGGGGGCGGGAACGAAACGAAACTAGGCCGCAGAAAGCCGGGGACTCGAGTAATAAGCGCGGCCGTGATATATGCACGGCCAGCGCGGAAGTCCCCGGCGCACCACAAGTCCCAGCCGCGCCGCAGCGAAAAAAAAAAACAAAACTGACAACAGCGGCCGCGCGGCAGTTTCAAATACATGTCCCCTCTCAGCAAAGCTGTAGATAGGAATGGCACCAGCGCGCAGCGCTGTTGTCCCCGGCGCACTAACACACCCAGCAATGCTGCAGTGTGCGCGCGGACTGTACGGGAACACAGAGTACCTTGGCGTAGCAGGGCCCTGTCCCTGACGATACTCCGCTCCATATCCAGCAGATTCCCAGGGGCTGTGGACGGAGCACGGTCTCTGTGCCTGGAGACCGGTAAATCCCACTTCACCCAGAGCCCTAAGGGGGATGGGGAAGGATGCAGCATGTGGGCTCCAGCCTCTGTACCCGCAATGGGTACCTCAACCTTAACAAACACCGCCGACAAAAGTGGGGTGAGAAGGGAGCATGCTGGGGGCCCCATATGGGCCCTCTTTTCTTCCATCCGACATAGTCAGCAGCTGCTGCTGACTAAACAGTGGAGCTATGCGTGTATGTGTGCCTCCTTCGCACAAAGCATGAAAACTGAGGAGCCCGTGATCCCACGGGAGGGTGTATAGCCAGAAGGGGAGGGGCCTTACACTTTTAAGTGTAATACTTTGTGTGGCCTCCGGAGGCAGTAGCTATACACCCAATTGTCTGGGTCTCCCAATTAGGAGCGACAAAGAAAAGCAGGTGAACTTCACCCGACTTCATTTAATGCCGCGCGGCTCTGTGTGCCGTGTAAATAAATAAATAATTAAAAAATCCGGCGTGCGGTCCCCCCCTATTTTAATACCAGCCAGATAAAGCCATACGGCTGCAGGCTGGTATTCTCAGGATGGGGAGCCCCACGTTATGGGGAGCCCCCCAGCCTAACAATATCAGCCAGCAGACGCCCAGAATTGCCGCATACATTAGATGCGACAGATCTGGGACTGTACCCGGCTCTTCCCGATTTGCCCTGGTGCGTTGGCAAATCGGGGTAATAAGGAGTTATTGGCAGCCCATAGCTGCCAATAAGTCCAAGATTAATCATGTCAGGCGTCACCCCGAGATACCTTCCATGATTAATCTGTAAATTACAGTTAAAAAACACACACCCGAAAAATCCTTTATTAGAAATAAAAAACACTAACAAATTCCCTCATTACCAATTTATTACCCACAACAAAGCCCTCCTTGTCCGGCGTAATCCACGGTCCTCCAGCATCGCATCCAGCTCGGCTGCATGCAGGTGACAGGAGCAGCAGAAGACACAGCCGCTCCTGTCACCTGCACGCAGCTAATGAAGAGAGCCATGTGATCGGCTGAGCTGTCACTGAGGTTACCTGGATCCAGCGGTGGATGCAGCGGTGGCCGCAGGTAACCTCAGTGACAGTTCAGCTGATCGCGTTACTCACCTCATTTGCTGGTGATTTCCCCCCCTCTCTCATACTCACCGATCCCCGATCACCGGCGCTGCACGGCGTTCACACTGCTCCGGCGGCTTTTCCTTTTTTGAAAAAGCCGGCCGCTCATTAAACAATCTCGTATTCCCTGCTTTCCCCGCCCACCGGCAAATGTGATTGGTTTCAGTGAGACACGCCCACACGCTGAGTGACAGCTGTGTCACTGCACCCAATCACAGCAGCCGGTGGGCGTGTCTATACTGTGCAGTAAAATAAATAAATAATTAAAAAATCCGGCGTGCGGTTCCCCCTATTTTAATACCAGCCAGATAAAGCCATACGGCTGCAGGCTGGTATTCTCAGGATGGGGAGCCCCACGTTATGGGGAGCCCCCCAGCCTAACAATATCAGTCAGCAGCCGCCCAGAATTGCCGCATACATTAGATGCGACAGTTCTGGGACTGTACCCGGCTCTTCCCGATTTGCCCTGGTGCGTTGGCAAATCGGGGTAATAAGGAGTTATTGGCAGCCAATAGCTGCCAATAAGTCCTAGATTAATCATGTCAGGCGTCTCCCCGAGATTCCTTCCATGATTAATCTGTAAGTGACAGTAAATAAACACACACACACACCCGAAAAAATCCTTTATTAGAAATTAAAAACACAAACACATTCCCTCATTACCAATTTATTACCCACAACAAAGTCCTCCTTGTCCGGCGTAATCCACGGTCCTCCAGCGTCGCATCCAGCTCTGCTGCATTCAGGTGACAGGAGCAGCAGAAGACACAGCCGCTCCTGTCACCTGCACGCAGCTAATGAAGAGAGCCGTGTGATCGGCTGAGCTGTCACTGAGGTTACCTGGATCCAGCGGTGGATCCAGCGGTGGCCGCGGGTAACCTCAGTGACAGCTCAGCTGATCGCGCTACTCACCTCATTTGCTGCGTGGAGCTGACCGGAGCGGCGGTGAGTAGCGCGATCAGCTGAGCTGTCACTGAGGTTACACGCGGCCACCGCTGGATCCAGGTAACCTCAGTGACAGCTCAGCCGATCACACGGCTCTCTTCATTAGCTGCGTGCAGGTGACAGGAGCGGCTGTGTCTTCTGCTGCTCCTGTCACCTGCATGCAGCAGAGCTGGATGCGACGCTGGAGGACAGTGGATTACGCCGGACAAGGAGGGCTTTGTTGTGGGTAATAAATTGGTAATGAGGGATTGTTAGTGTTTTTTATTTCTAATAAAGGATTTTTCGGGTGTGTGTTTTTTAACTGTAGTTTACAGATTAATCATGGAAGGTGTCTCATAGACGCCTGACATGATTAATCTAGGACTTATTGGCAGCTATGGGCTGCCAATAACTCCTTATTACCCCGATTTGCCAACGCACCAGGGCAAATCGGGAAGAGCCGGGTACAGTCCCAGAACTGTCGCATATAATGTATGCGGCAATTCTGGGCGGCTGCTGACTGATATTGTTAGGCTGGGGGGCTCCCCATAACGTGGAGCTCCCCATCCTGAAAATACCAGCCTTTAGCCGTATGGCTTTATCTGCCTGGTATTAAAATTGGGGGGGACCTCACGCCGGATTTTTTAATTATTTATTTAATTTTACTGCACAGTATAGACACGCCCACCGGCTGCTGTGATTGGGTGCAGTGACACAGCTGTCACTCAGCGTGTGGGCGTGTCTCACTGCAACCAATCATATTTGCCGGTGGGCGGGGAAAAGCAGGGAATACGAGATTGTTTAATGAGCGGCCGGCTTTTTCAAAAAAGGAAAAGCCGCCGGAGCTGTGTGAACGCCGTGCAGCGCTGGTGATCGGGGATCGGTGAGTATGAGAGAGGGGGGGACACTTCAGTCACTCGGGGGATTAGCGGTCACCGGTGAATCCTTCACCAGTGACCGCTAATCAGGACGCTACACAGACAGAGCCGCGGAGTCGCTGTAAAGTCCCCTTTACACACTGAAACTTGCTAGCGATGCATGCTGCACAGCGGGAAACAAAGGACCTAGGAATGGTCCTGAACGATTTGTAGCGATCACAACTTCACAGCAGGGGCCAGGTCGCTGATAGGTTTCACACACTGCAATGTCGCTGGGGAGGTCGCTGTAACGTCACAAAACCGGTGACGTTACAGCGATGTCGTTTGCGATGTTGCAGTGTGTAAACCCAGCTTTACTCTTCTTTCCTTCATTCTCATCTAATCTTTTACACTAACATATCTTCTTCCTTATTCGGCTTCTACGTATTTGTCCTATTTCTTCTAGTTTGTATTTAATGTTTCAGGTTAAGGAGTTCATGTAGGGTACCTAAAATATTAGAAAGTATGATGTTGTTTCAGCAATATTGCCCAGAACACCCCATGTACAATTATTATTGGAAAAATTCAATGGAATTGATTATGTGTCAATATGCTATACTAATAAACACAGTTTAAACATAAATCAGGTCAGGGGTAATAAAAGATCCTCTAAGTTTTCTGAGATGTGAATATTTAAGCATGTTTACTTGAGTCGTCACACTACTGAAACTTTAGAGGGAATCCATGGGTCTTAAAAGGATAAAGATAAGAAATGAAGGGAATTTTGTTACTTACCGTAAATTCCTTTTCTTCTAGCTCCTATTGGGAGACCCAGACGATTGGGTGTATAGCTACTGCCTCCGGAGGCCACACAAAGCATTACACTAAAAAGTGTAAGGCCCCTCCCCTTCTGGCTATACACCCCCAGTGGGATCACTGGCTCACCAGTTTTAGTGCAAAAGCAAGAAGGAGGAAAGCCAATAACTGGTTAAACAAATTCACTCCGAGTAACATCGGAGAACTGAAAAACCGTTCAACATGAACAACATGTGTACCCGAAAAAACCCAAAAATCCCGAAGGACAACAGGGCGGGTGCTGGGTCTCCCAATAGGAGCTAGAAGAAAAGGAATTTACGGTAAGTAACAAAATTCCCTTCTTCTTCGTCGCTCCATTGGGAGACCCAGACGATTGGGACGTCCAAAAGCTGTCCCTGGGTGGGTAAATTAATACCTCAAGTTAGAGCTGCAAAACAGCTCTCCCCTACGAGGAGGCAACCGCCGCCTGCAGGACTCTTCTACCTAGGCTGGCGTCTGCCGAAGCATAGGTATGCACCTGATAATGTTTGGTGAAAGTGTGCAGACTCGACCAGGTAGCTGCCTGGCACACCTGTTGAGCCGTAGCCTGGTGTCGTAATGCCCAGGACGCACCCACGGCTCTGGTAGAATGGGCCTTCAGCCCTGATGGAACCGGAAGCCCAGCAGAACGGTAGGCTTCAAGAATTGGTTCTTTGATCCATCGAGCCAGGGTGGCTTTGGAAGCCTGCGACCCTTTGCGCTTACCAGCGACAAGGACAAAGAGTGCATCGGAACGGCGCAGGGGCGCCGTGCGGGAAATGTAGATTCTGAGTGCTCTCACCAGATCTAACAAATGTAAATTCATCTCATACCGATGAACTGCATGAGGACAAAAAGAAGGCAAAGAGATATCCTGATTAAGATGAAAAGAGGATACCACCTTCGGGAGAAACTCCTGAATGGGGCGCAGCACTACCTTGTCCTGGTGGAACACCAGGAAGGGAGCCTTGGATGACAGCGCTGCTAGCTCAGACACTCTCCGAAGAGATGTGATCGCTACCAGTAAAGCCACTTTCTGTGATAGTCTAGAAAGTGAAACCTCCCTCAGAGGCTCGAAGGGCGGCTTCTGGAGGGCAACTAGTACCCTGTTCAGATCCCATGGATCTAACGGCCGCTTGTACGGGGGTACAATATGACAAACCCCCTGCAGGAACGTGCGCACCTTAGGAAGCCGTGCTAGACGCTTTTGAAAAAAGACGGATAGCGCCGAGACTTGCCCTTTAAGGGAGCCGAGCGACAAACCTTTTTCTAACCCAGATTGCAGGAAAGAAAGAAAGGTAGGCAATGCCAAAGGCCAGGGAGACACTCCCTGAGCAGAGCACCAGGATAAGAATATCTTCCACGTTCTGTGGTAGATCTTAGCGGACGTGGGCTTCCTAGCCTGTCTCATGGTGGCAACGACCCCTTGGGATAATCCTGAAGACCCTAGGATCCAGGACTCAATGGCCACACAGTCAGGTTCAGGGCCGTAGAATTCCGATGGAAAAACGGCCCTTGGGACAGTAAGTCTGGTCGGTCTGGTAGTGCCGACGGTTGGCCGACCGTGAGATGCCACAGATCCGGATACCACGCCCTCCTTGGCCAGTCTGGGGCGACGAGTATGATGCGGCTGTAGTCGGATCTGATCTTGCGTAGCACTCTGGGCAAGAGTGCGAGAGGTGGAAACACATAAGGGAGCCGGAACTGCGACCAATCTTGCACTAAGGCGTCTGCCGCCAGAGTTCTGTGATCGCGAGACCGTGCTAAGAAGGTTGGGACCTTGTTGTTGTGCCTGGACGCCATTAGGTCGACGTCCGGCCTTCCCCAGCGGCTACAGATTTCCTGAAACACGTCCGGGTGAAGGGACCATTCCCCTGCGTCCATGCCCTGGCGGCTGAGGAAGTCTGCTTCCCAGTTTTCTACGCCGGGGATGTGAACTGCGGATACGGTGGAGGCCGTGGCTTCCACCCACGTCAGAAACCGCCGGACTTCCTGGAAGGCTTGCCGACTGCGTGTCCCTCCTTGGTGATTGATGTATGTCACCGCTGTGGAGTTGTCCGACTGAATTCGGATCTGCTTTCCTTCCAGCCACTGCTGGAAGGCTAGTAGGGCAAGATACACTGCTCTGATTTCCAGAACATGGATCTGAAGGGTGGACTCCTGCTGAGTCCACGTACCCTGAGCCCTGTGGTGGAGAAAAAACTGCTCCCCACCCTGACAGACTCGCGTCTGTCGTGACTACCGCCCAAGACGGTGGTAGGAAGGATCTTCCCTGTGATAATGAGGTGGGAAGAAGCCACCATTGCAGAGAGTCCTTCTGTGAAAAGGAGACTTTCCTGTTCAGGGATGTTGACTTCCCGTCCCATTGGCGGAGAATGTCCCAATAAGAGGACGCAGATGAAACTGCGCAAACGGAACCGCCTCCATTGCCGCCACCATCTTCCCGAGGAAGTGCATGAGGCGTCTTAAGGAGTGCGACTGACCTTGACGGAGAGTCTGCACCCCAGTCTGTAGTGACCGCTGCTTGTTCAGCGGAAGCTTCACTAGCGCTGACAGGGTATGAAAACTCCATGCCAAGATACGTTAGTGATTGGGTCGGTGACAGGTTTGACTTTGAAAAGTCGATGATCCACCCGAACGTCTGGAGAGTCTCCAGCGCAACATTCAGGCTGAGTTGGCATGCCTCTTGAGAGGGTGCCTTGACAAGTAGATCGTCCAAGTAAGGGATCACAGAGTGTCCCTGTGAGTGCAAGACTGCTACCACTGCCGCCATGACCTTGGTGAACACCCGTGGGGTTGTCGCCAGACCGAATGGCAGAGCTACGAACTGAAGATGGTCGTCTCCCATCACGAAACGTAGAAAACATTGGTGCTCTGTAGCAATCGGCACGTGGAGATAAGCATCTTTGATGTCTATTGATGCTAGGAAATATCCTTGAGACATTGAGGCAATGACGGAGCGGAGGGTTTCATCCGGAACCGCCTGGCGTCCACGTGCTTGTTGAGCAGTTTTAGGTCCAGAACGGAACGGAAAGAGCCATCCTTTTTTGGCACCACAACCAGATTGGAGGAAAACCGTGTCTTGTTCCTGAAGAGGAACAGGGAGTACCACTCCTTATGCCTGTAGAAGAGCATCGGCTCGGTGGTGAGGTGGGGACGTTCTGAAGAATCGAGTCGGAGGACGAGAACAGAACTCTGTCCTGTGCACGTGGGCACAATGTCCCTCACCCACCGGTCTGTGACCTGTGGCAGCTAAATGTCGCCAAAGGCGAGCGAGTCTGCCATCAACCGCGGATGCGGAGAGATGAGAGAGCTGAGAGTCATGAGGAGACCGCCTTGGTAGCGGTTCCTCCGGCTGCCTTCCTTGGGCGTGATTGAGCCCCCAAAAACTGAGCCCCTCTGAGGCTTTTCAGCTCTTCTGGGCGAGGACAATTGGGACCTGCCCGAGCTTGGGAAGGACCGAAACCTCGACTGTCCTTCCAGGACAGCATTAATAGGGTAAGTCGCAATGCAGACATTGCGAGGTTACGGACGCCCCTGCGGCACAAATGTACATATGCTCAAGACCAGCTGTGCAAGAACAGCTGAAAAACTTAGGGTGCCCATACGGCTGTAAATGCCGGAGCAACCGACACGCCGATAGCCTCATAGACAGATTTCAACCAGAGTCCATCTGTCTGGCATCTTTAAGTGAAGTCCCATCTCCACTGCAACTATAGCTCTAGCCGCAAGCCTGGAGATTGGAGAATCCACCTTTGGACCCTGGGTCCCGCGCTTGACCACGTCAGGGGGAAAAGGATAACGTGTATCGTTAATACGTTTGGAGAAAACGCTTATCTGGTAAGCGTGGTGTTCCTGGACTGCTTCTCTGAAGTCAGCGTGGCCAGAAAAATACTCAATATACGTTTGAGCTACTGAAATGGGACTTCTCCTGCTGTGAAGCTGACTCCGCTGGGGGAGCTGAGGGAGAAAGATCCAACATTCCATTGATGGACGCTATAGGATCATTCCTTATGGCGTCACCATCCGGTGTATCCGGATTGAGAGCGTTGTCAGGATCAAAGTCCTGATGAGCTACGTCTGCCTCATCATACAGAGAGCCTCCTGGGACCCCCCCCCCGGAGCACCGATTTTTATTCCCAATGAGGGTGGCCAGGGAGCAATGATCCAGATTGCCCATGGCCTGTCCGGACTGCAAGTCTCTATCCCATTGCAACTCCATCCCTGTCCTTGGACAGGGTTGACAGGTGGTCCCTTTGGCCACGTCTAGTAGAGACCCCGGCTGACCAAGTGCTCCAGGGGAGCATTGCACACAATGGGGTTCAGTGCCGTGGAACAGTATCACATGCAGTAAAAACAGCATCGAAAGCCTGTGTTGCTTATATGCTGCTGCCGACTAGCCATCTAGGACATAGAGCCAATAATGGCGACCGTACAATGCAATGTATAGCATACAAGCATAAAGTACAATGAACACTGCAGCACATGCAATACAAGCAGCATAGAAAGCCTGTGCCTTGGCACCCCTGCTTTTCTGCCGCTGTAGACTAGCCATCTAGGGGAATATACAGTGCAATGTATAGCATACAAGCATAATTACAAATGAACGCTGCAACCCCTGCAATACAAGCAGCATAGAAAAAACCTGTGCCTCAGCACCCTTGCTTTTCTGCTGCTGTAGTCTAGTCATTCTAGGCGAAAATAGCCCAGACTAGCGACCGTACAGTGCAGTGTATAGCATACAAGCATAAATACACATGAACACTTCAGTACGTGCAATACAAGCAGCATAGAAAGCCTGTGCCTTAGCACCCCTGCTTTCCTGCTGCTGATGTGTCGCCATCTAAGAGGGCATATAGCCAAAGATAGCGACCTATGCAGTGTAAGCATAAAAATACAAATGGACAACTGCGGTATTTAGTGGGGTCAGCACTTCAGGTGCCGCTTACCGCCCGCCTATAAGCGGGTGTGTGGTCGCCCTAGTCCTGTGCCTGGTTGCCCAGAGTCCGATCTCTCAGCTCGGACTGCAGGAATGGCTGCCGGCGTCTTCTCCAGCTCGTGTGAGTAGGGGCGGGCCGTGGGCGTGCCCCCAAGGCAGAGCGGGAAACCGGCGTCCCACAGTGTCCAGTGAGAGGGCTGGAGCATGTAAATAAGGCTCCAGCCCTCGGCGCTGCTGATTGTACAGCGTCTCTCCCCTACCCTGATTGACAGGGTGGGGGCGGGAACGAAGCGGAGCTAGGCCGCAAAAGCCGGGGACTGGATTTATAAGCGCCGCCGCCGTAAAAGCGCGGTCGGCGCTAAGTCCCCGGCGCACTACAAGTCCCAGCCGCGCCGCCGCTCCCGAGCGTCCGGCGCGGTAGTTCCCCATACATAAAGTCACTCAGCTAGGCTGCAGTGACTGTAACCCTTTACTGTCCCCGGCGCACTAGCACACCCAGCAAGTCTGGAGTGTGCTGTGCCTGTGTGTACGGGGACACAGAGTACCTGAATGGTGCAGGGCCTTGTCCCTGAACGGCACTCCCGCTCCACATCCAGCAGGTTCAATGGGTCTGTGGATGGAGCCCGGCCTCAGGGCTTTGGGGCCGGTAAGATCCCACTTCCTCAGAGCCCCTCAGGGGGATGTGGAAGGAAAACAGCATGTGGGCTCCAGCCTCCGTACCAGCAATAGGTACCTCAACCTTACAAACCACCAGCGGGGTGAGAAGGGAGCATGCTGGGGGCCCTATATGGGCCCACTTTTCTTCCATCCGACATAGTCAGCAGCTACTGCTGACTGAACAGTGGAGCTATGCGTGGATGTCTGACCTCCTTCGCACAAAGCAGAAAACTGGTGAGCCAGTGATCCCACTGGGGGTGTATAGCCAGAAGGGGAGGGGCCTTACACTTTTTAGTGTAATGCTTTGTGTGGCCTCCGGAGGCAGTAGCTATACACCCAATCGTCTGGGTCTCCCAATGGAGCGACGAAGAAATATCACATTCGAGTAGTCAGAACTCAAGCATTGGTTGTTTACTAAGGTCTGTAAATAGAAGGTTCACGGAATTGACCACAAAGAAATAAAAAAAAAATGATAAAACTTACTTGGTCACTGCCACGCTAGTCAGTGATGTGGTGGGAGCACCCTTCCTAATTGAAGAAAACAGAAAATAGTTTAATAACAAAAAAATCAGTGAACGAGAAGGGAATAAAATAAAATGATCTAGACAAGAAATAAAAATAAAATAGGAGAGGCATTACTTTCAGCAGTCGCAGTGAAGCAAGAAAAGTAAACCAAGAAAGACAAAAGATTCAGACCTAAAACGTACTGTAAACTGGAACACTAGAAACGCTGTTCCACATTCATTAATTCTGGCATGTCTACCACCAGTGAGAATGTGAGTCCATGAATATACAGTGCCTTGTAAAAGTATTCATACCTGAGGAACTTTTCCACATTTTCACATTACACCTGCAAACTTAATTGTATTTTATTGGACTCAAGTTATATACCAACACAAATTAGAGTAAAGCAGGGTTAGGATATAAGAGAAAAAAAAATAGCCCAAGTGGTGAACATCTCACAGTAACTGTTCAACCCATGATCCAAAAATGGAAGAAGTATGGCACAACTGGAAACCTACCAAGACATGGCTGTCCACCTAAACTGACATGCCAAGCAAGAAGCGATCTATTTGGAGAAGCAGCTGAGACGTCAACGGTCACTCTGCAGGAGCAGCAGAGAACGAAAGCTCAGGTGGGAAAATCTGTACACATGGCAAATTAGTTATATACTGCACAAACCTGGTCATGGAAGAGTGACAAGAAGAAAGCCATTGAGAATCTGTGACAAGACTTGAAAATTGCTGTTCACAGACGCTCTACATCCAAGCTCACAAGAGCAAGAGTTATTTTTAGAGAGGAGCGGACCTGTTGAAGTTCGTCAGGTTCAGACGAACTTTAGATAAAGTTCATTTCAACACCTGGACTTGACCTGAACCCCATTAGAAGTCAATGATTGGGCAGTTTGGCTATCCGCCCACATACAGCCACCTCAAGTTTGCTCATCTCTAGCCATTTTGCAAAGAAGAATGGGCAAAGAAAAAAAAATAAAAATTCAGCCTCTAGACGTGCATAGATGATATAAACATACCCCTCAAGACATGAAGAGGTAATTGCAGCGAAAGGTGGTTCCTACAGAGAATTGACTCAGGGGGCTAAATACAAATGCACATCCAAATTTTCAGATTATTTTTAAAATATTTAGAAAACCATGTATCAATTCCTTTACATTTCACAAATATTTGCCATTTTGTGTTGTTATATCATAAAATCCCAATAATAGAATACATTTAAGTCTGGTGGTGTAACATGAAAGAAAATGTGGAAAAGTTCGTGGGGTATGAATACTTTTCAAGGCACTGTATACATCCTTACAGATGCACACTTTGATTTCCTTTGTATCAAATAGCTTTTTTACCTTTAGTGTGCTGGGCTTGCGCAGTACTTTATATATATTTAAAATAAAAAAAAAAAAAGGATCAGGTAATGAATTACGTAACGAATGGCCATCCGTTATGATCACTTTACTCTAAATTACCAAATAAACGGAGAACAGCTGGATTTTAATTAAATGAAAGGCATTAAAAAAGGAATAGATCCTGTAATGATCATTTTAGTTCCAAGGTTGTCATGACAAAATGGAAATAAATACGCGACATGTGAACCGAGCCCAATTAAGCCTATGCATTTCTCCAACAGAATCACTTCTCGTTATGTAGTCATTTCTTACCATAGACACACATCTCCACAAATAAGAGCAAGAGCATTATTCCAGCCATATACAGCAACTGGAAAATTGAAAGCGGTGATAATTCCCACCAGTCCTACGGGATTCCACTGTTCTATCAGCGCATGCCCAGGCCCTACATTAAAAAATAAGTAATGTGTTACAACTGCTGTTTGTACGCACTCATGCTTTTCTTTATATAAATGAAAATAATGAACAACCACAAAAATCAAAAAATCGGCGATTTTAACCAAACACATTAACAAAAAAGTGTACTTAGTAGCAGGCTTAAGGCCCAACTTTCTCACAAAATTCGAGTCTACATTTTTCCTCTTAGGTCCCCCTCATTGTAAAAAGTACAAGATCTTGAGTGATCGCATGAGATCTGGAGTCAAAGTAAATCACCACTGCCGTATCTGTTACCAAACAGTAATTGCTGAGTAAAGGATGCGGCAGCGCTGGTTTAGTTCAAAGCACATGATCTCGCTCTTAGAATAGGTTCACAAGACTAATTGCCATCCGTTATATTAACAAAAAAAAAAAAAGTTATTCTATGTAAAGCCACTATTTAGCATTTGATTTTCATGGCACAACAAGTCTTAAAACATACAAAACTTTATTTGGTCTTGTACATTTTTAATAACTGCTGCTAAATAAATAAAAGGTATTGCATAAGATTTGCATGCAGATGACAAATGTGAAAAAAGTGGTCTGGGTTTTCGGGATAAGACTCAGACGATTTTAAAGCACTTGTGTGAACCTGATTTTACTGTCAGAGCGGCTGCAGAGGGTTGCGGCATTCAACTCTACATGCCAGGATCACGTAACCTAAAAGAACAGACCTAACAAAATCGTGTCTTTTCAATTGGCATTTTTGTACTATTCTCAGTATTTTTGATAAATCATATTTAGAAAAAAATACCTGTCTGTGGCTGCCCACTGTTTTTGTAAATAAAAAGGGCAGCTACAAACAGACGATGGCTTAACCCTTATCATAAAATTGTCACATAGTAAGAAAACTTCCTTTACATACAATTAGCGGTTTATTATCTTCCAGAAAAATGCTCAAGTTTCCCACTGACTTCCATTATACTTGGTAGACGAGCAGCACGCATCCGAGCGTCTGACCTCTTCATTACAAATACAGAGAACCAGAGCCTGGTAGAGCTCGCTCATCACGAATACTTATGTAGCGCCCCGGAAGCCACCAGGGAGCTACAGGGTTCTGCATCCTAACCAGGATGCAGGGCCTACCCCCTAGGGACCCGGAAGACCAGTGACAGTCACTCACAAATACACCAGGTAATCCCAGTTTTCCCCCCAACAATCCCCCATACAATGGTACAGGGCTAGGGTTGGACCAATGGATGGCTGCCTAGAGGTGGAGCCAGTCTAGTCCACTAGTTGACCAGATGGGAGGGGCAGATTGAGGACAGACAGGAAGAGACGCACTGGCACGGGGTTGACAGTAACCTGGTGCCCAGGAGGGTAGTTGCCAGTGGAGTACTCCCGGAACTACGCCCCGACAGGGTACAAAACCCTAGGACAAGCAGAAGCTCCAGGCCAGCCTGTTAACATCTGCACAGCAAGGGGACCATCAAGGACCTCGCTGACCCCAAGAATCTGAGACTCAGTAGCAAAGAGAGAGCCGGGGACAGGACCAGAGACTCCAACCCCACAGGGTTCACGCTACCATCAGGCAGACAGCAGTGGAAAGAAACACCACCGGACGGGGACCCCCAGTTGCTCTACACCACAAGGACCCACCAACCAGAGACAGGTGCAGGGGAAGAAGGCACCAGATTACTAAACTGGCACTGGGATGAAGGGAACCTGGAGGTGAAACCAGCTGGCCTCGGGAACCAGTTACCACCAGCAAAAGCGAGTAAAAACCCAGTTGCACTGAACTCGTGTGGACTACCTTCTACTGATACCTGTCACATCACCTACCCTCTGGGGCCCGGCCCTGCCTGCCGAAGTCCTACCATCCAGGCTGCCATTAACACCAGCACCAGTAGCGGACATTGTGCATTGGAGGCTTCATCCACATAGCCGCAACACCGCAAGTGGCATCACGTGTGAACATTATCCTAATCCCTTGTAAATATATCCCTTTACAAAAAGGGCCCATGGCACGGAACCTGCCAACAGCCACCAAAGTGACATTCCTCAGATATACACCGCCCGGGACAGAGTACCCCATAACTCTGGGCGCAACACTTACCTACCAGACAACTCTGGCTGTGCTCTCAGCTCTGTGTCAGTCACTGAACGGCTGGAGCATGCACAATATTTTGCATATCAGCATCCACAGTTCGCTCAGTAGAACAAAACAATGGGGGACATAGGGCAAATGAAGAGGATTAGCTCTTCTCCAGTAGACAAATAGAATTTTATTTTATCCAGCTACCTGAGAGATTCTTAAGGAGGATGTTCTGAAGCAGACTACCCCTGTGAATAACATTTACAAACTATAACGTGGTGGTTCTGAAGTGAGATTCAGTCCTGCCACAGCGCTTTCCACGCCTCTGGTACTGTGTGATCAGTGTCCCATCCGTTTCATGTAAAAAATATCAGAGTATATGCTCATGTAAAAAATATCAGAGTATAGGCTCATGCACATGATAGCCTCCTACACAGCACTATCTGGCAGCACAAGGTCTTCATGTGCAACTATACGGTGCTCCCCTGGGCCCATATAGAAATCCTCCCCAAGAAACACTTACTTTCAGATGGTAATATAGGTCCACCGAGAATACGGGACAGGCCGACAGCATAGTCACATATATCAACATATTCTTGCACTTCACCAATACCTTCCACCAAAATCTTTCCCATTTCCAAGGATTCCTGAAAAAAAAAAAAAAAAAAAAATGTATATATTTTTGGGTGCATGAAAAATTGCAGATAACCGAGATAAGGCAGCAGAATTTATAAGAATTTTTTTGGGGACTTCAATTCAAACAGCTCCATATTTGTTGCAAGTAGCGAGTGGTACTGCATCTGAGTCGCATCTTAGTGAATTGGACATCAGGAGCAGAAGGCTGCCAAATCTACAGCGTAGTGTCAGGTAAACAAAGGTGACGTTGCATTCAAAAGGAGCACCTCAGCTCCCTCAGTCAGCTAACGGCTAGGGGTGTTAGGAGTTGGATCTGAATTTTATGGTTTATCTAATGATATGTTATCAAAAGGTCAAGGATAAAAAGGCAGGATCACCAAGCAATCGCCCTCCCAGTGAGAAATAGCTAGGCATACAAATTGCCCGATACCATCCACTGTCTGATATTGTTCACGATTGGGATACATGAAGTCTCTATACAACCACATAACCAAGAATTTTCCTCCTTGTCAAAGTCAATCATATATGTTGTTCAGACTCAATTTCTTACTAGATGTCCTAAAAGTTTGATCTTTTTTCGTAGCGCATCGCCAATTTGGCGCACTATTTCCCCACGCTTAGGAGCTGGAACCTAAGAAAAACAGAAAGAATAAAAATTATTAGATTAAATACCCAAAAAAGAACAAAAAAACACCACACAACAAATCAGAAACACGCCAAGCTACTAATATATGACAAAGATTGCCTGAAGACCCCAAACAAAGGCATCATGATTAGTTGGGCCAGGATTTCTAGTCATGTATAAATGTAAAAATATTAGGATGGCATGAAACTGTATGTAATTTGTAGATTAATTCTAAACATACACTGTAAAGATTTAAGCCATGATGAAGCTTGAGTTTGGCCAGATTAACATGGAGCAAAACTGGTCAGAATTTTACAGTAGTATAAGCCACAACCAAAAGCAGATAAAAGAAAACAAAAAAAAAGATCACGTTTGATTGGAACATCTGGTCAGGGCTGGACATGTCTCATCGCACCTAATAATTTCCTATCCTGCCACATTACAAAATACCGCAACTATGACAGTCAAAAATATTTCCAAAGTTTGTTTGATTTTATGCAGCTGGTCGCAAGTTGCACAGAAAATACTTGTCAAAAGACATCAGCGCAAGTCATATGTGACTTGTCTCCAATTTGGCCATTTTTGGTTGTAGAAAAGTTGCACAAATATTCTTCGGGGTGCATTTTGTCTGAGAAATAATTTCGAGCAGGTCACTGTGCAGCGCCAGCAATTAGCTTTTCTTTTTTGCTTGAACTCCCAATTTTGGCTTGAAAAGATATGTACAAAGGGTACCTACAGCTGGCAAAAATTTAGAGACCACTGCAAAATTTTCAGGCTTTTTTTATTTTTCTCATAGGTATATTTGAGTAAAGAAGGGAATTTTGTTTACTTACCGTAAATTCCTTTTCTTCTAGCTCCAATTGGGAGACCCAGACAATTGGGTGTATAGCTTCTGCCTCCGGAGGCCACACAAAGTATTACACTTAAAAGTGTAAAGCCCCTCCCCTTCTGCCTATACACCCCCCGTGCATCACGGGCTCCTCAGTTTTGGTGCAAAAGCAAGAAGGAGGAAAAGTTATAAATTGGTTTAAAGTAAATTCAATCCGAAGGAATTTCGGAGAACTGAAACCATTCAACATGAACAACATGTGTACACAAAGAACAACAGCCCGAAGGGAACAGGGGCGGGTGCTGGGTCTCCCAATTGGAGCTAGAAGAAAAAGGAATTTACGGTAAGTAAACAAAATTCCCTTCTTCTTTGTCGCTCCATTGGGAGACCCAGACAATTGGGACGTCCAAAAGCAGTCCCTGGGTGGGTAAAATAATACCTCGTAATAGAGCCGTAAAACGGCCCTTTCCTACAGGTGGGCAACCGCCGCCTGAAGGACTGGCCTACCTAGGCTGGCATCCGCCGAAGCATAGGTATGCACCTGATAGTGTTTCGTGAAAGTGTGCAGGCTCGACCAGGTAGCCGCCTGACACACCTGCTGAGCCGTAGCCTGGTGCCGCGAAGCCCAGGACGCACCCACGGCTCTGGTAGAATGGGCTTTCAGCCCTGAGGGAACCGGAAGCCCAGAAGATCGGTAAGCTTCGAGAATTGGTTCCTTGATCCACCGAGCCAGGGTTGATTTGGAAGCCTGTGACCCTTTACGCTGGCCAGCGACAAGGACAAAGAGTGCATCCGAGCGGCGCAGGGGCGCCGTACGAGAAATGTAGAGTCTGAGTGCTCTCACCAGATCTAACAAGTGCAAGTCCTTTTCACACTGGTGAACTGGATGAGGACAAAAAGAGGGTAAGGAGATATCCTGATTGAGATGAAAGGGGGATACCACCTTAGGGAGAAATTCCGGAACCGGACGCAGAACCACCTTGTCCTGGTGAAACACCAGGAAAGGGGCTTTGCATGACAGCGCCGCTAGCTCAGACACTCTCCGAAGTGATGTGACTGCTACCAGGAAGACCACTTTCTGCGAAAGGCGTGAGAGAGAAATATCCCTCATTGGCTCGAAAGGTGGTTTCTGAAGAGCCATCAGCAACCTGTTCAGATCCCAGGGTTCTAACGGCCGCTTGTAAGGAGGGACTATGTGACAAACCCCCTGCAGGAACGTGCGTACCTTTGGAAGTCTGGCCAGGCGCTTCTGAAAAAACACAGAGAGCGCTGAGACTTGTCCCTTAAGAGAGCCGAGCGACAACCCCTTTTTCAATCCGGATTGAAGGAAGGAAAGAAAAGTGGGCAAGGCAAATGGCCAGGGAGAAAAACCCTGATCAGAGCACCAAGATAGGAATATCCTCCACGTCCTGTGGTAGATCTTGGCGGACGTTGGTTTCCTAGTCTGTCTCATAGTGGCAATGACCTCTTGAGATAACCCTGAAGACGCTAGGATCCAGGACTCAATGGCCACACAGTCAGGTTGAGGGCCGCAGAATTCAGATGGAAAAACGGCCCTTGAGACAGCAAGTCTGGTCGGTCTGGTAGTGCTCACGGTTGGCCCACCGTGAGATGCCACAGATCCGGGTACCACGACCTCCTCGGCCAGTCTGGAGCGACGAGTATGGCGCGGCGGCAGTCGGACCTGATTTTGCGTAACACTCTGGGCAACAGTGCCAGAGGAGGAAACACATAAGGGAGTTGAAACTGCGACCAATCCTGAACTAAGGCGTCTGCCGCCAGAGCTCTGTGATCTTGAGACCGTGCCATGAATGTTGCAACCTTGTTGTTGTGCCGGGACGCCATTAGGTCGACGTCCGGCATCCCCCAGCGGCAACAGATCTCCTGAAACACGTCCGGGTGAAGGGACCATTCCCCTGCGTCCATGCCCTGGCGACTGAGAAAGTCTGCTTCCCAGTTTTCTACGTCCGGGATGTGAACTGCGGATATGGTGGAGGCCGTGGCTTCCACCCACATCAGAATCCGCCGGACTTCCTGGAAGGCTTGCCGACTGCGTGTTCCCCCTTGGTGGTTGATGTATGCCACCGCTGTGGAGTTGTCCGACTGAATTCGGATCTGCTTGCCTTCCAGCCACGGCTGGAACGCCTTTAGGGCAAGATACACTGCCCTTATCTCCAGAACATTGATCTGAAGGGAGGACTCTGTCGGAGTCCAGGTTCCCTGAGCCCTGTGGTGGAGAAAGACCGCTCCCCACCCTGACAGGCTCGCGTCCGTCGTGACCACAGCCCATGATGGGGGAAGGAAGGATTTCCCCTTCGACAGAGAATTGGGGAGAAGCCACCACTGAAGGGAAGCCTTGGCTGCCCGTGAAAGGGAGACGTTCCTGTCGAGGGACGTCGACTTCCCGTCCCATTTGCGGAGAATGTCCCATTGAAGTGGACGCAGATGAAACTGCGCAAAAGGAACTGCCTCCATTGCTGCTACCATCTTCCCTAGGAAGTGCATGAGGCGCCTCAGGGGGTGTGACTGGCCTTGAAGGAGAGATTGCACCCCTGTCTGTAGTGAACGCTGTTTGTCCAGCGGAAGCTTCACTATCGCTGAGAGAGTATGAAACTCCATGCCAAGATATGTCAGTGATTGGGCCGGTGTCAGATTTGACTTTGGAAAATTGATGATCCACCCGAAACTCTGGAGAGTCTCCAGAGCAATGTTCAGGCTGTGTTGGCATGCCACTTGAGAGGGTGCCTTGACCAGCAGATCGTCTAAGTAAGGGATCACCGAGTGTCCCTGAGAGTGTAGGACTGCTACCACTGCTGCCATGACCTTGGTGAAGACCCGTGGGGCTGTCGCCAGGCCGAAAGGCAGTGCCACGAACTGAAGGTGTTCGTCTCCTATGGCGAAACGCAGGAAGCGCTGATGCTCTGGTGCAATCGGTACGTGGAGATAAGCATCTTTGATGTCGATTGATGCCAGGAAGTCTCCTTGGGACATTGAGGCGATGACGGAGCGGAGCGATTCCATCCGGAACCGCCTGGTTTTTACGTGTTTGTTGAGCAGTTTTAGGTCCAGAACAGGACGGAAGGATCCGTCCTTTTTCGGTACCACAAACAAGTTGGAGTAAAAACCGTGACCCTGTTGCTGAAGAGGAACAGTGATCACCACTCCTTCCGCCTTCAGAGTGCACACCGCCTGAAGAAGAGCATCGGCTCTCTCTGGGGGCGGAGATGTTCTGAAAAATCGAGTCGGAGGACGAGAGCTGAACTCTATCCTGTAAGCGTGGGATAGAATGTCTCTCACCCATCGGTCTTTTACCTGTGGCAGCCAGGCGTCGCAAAAGCGGGAAAGCCTGCCACCGACCGAGGATGCGGTGTGAGGGGGCCGAGAGTCATGAGGAGGCCGCCTTGGGAGCGGTTCCTCCGGCGGTCTTTTTAGGACGTGACTTAGACCGCCATGAATCGGAGTTCCTCTGATCCTTTTGAGGCCTTTTAGACGAGGAGAACTGAGACCTTCCCGCGGGCCGAAAGGACCGAAACCTCGATTGTACCTTCCGTGGTTGAGGTCTGTTTGGTTTGGACTGGGGTAAGGATGAGTCCTTTCCCTTGGATTGTTTAATGATTTCATCCAATCGCTCACCAAACAAGCGGTCGCCAGAAAATGGCAAACCGGTTAAGAACTTTTTGGAAGCGGAGTCTGCCTTCCATTCACGTAGCCACATGGCCCTGCGGACTGCCACCGAATTGGCGGATGCTACCGCCGTACGGCTCGTAGAGTCCAGGACAGCATTAATGGCGTAGGACGCAAACGCCGACGCCTGAGAGGTTAAGGACACCACTTGCGGAGCAGATGTACGTGTGACTGCATTAATCTGCGCATGACAAGCTGAGATAGCTTGGAGTGCCCAGACGGCTGCGAATGCCCTCCTTCGCACAAAGCATAAAAACTGAGGAGCCCGTGATGCACGGGGGGTGTATAGGCAGAAGGGGAGGGGCTTTACACTTTTAAGTGTAATACTTTGTGTGGCCTCCGGAGGCAGAAGCTATACACCCAATTGTCTGGGTCTCCCAATGGAGCGACAAAGAAATGTTAATTGTTCTTTTATTCTATAAACTACTGACAAGTCTCTGAATTTCCAAGCAAAAAATGTATTTATTTTCTGAAAATGAGAAATGGTCAAAAATAACAAAACAGTGCATTGCTATCAGACCTCAAATAATGCAAAGAAAACAAGTTCATAATCATTTAGAAACAACAATACTAATGTTTTAACTCAGGAAGAATTCAGAAATCAATATTTTGTGGAATAACCATGATTTTTTAATCACAGCTTTCATGCGTCTTGGCATGCTTTCCACCAGTCTTTCACACTGCTTTTGGGACTTTCCATCTTCCTCTTTACTATATTCCCGAGGTTTTCAATGGGGTTCAGGCCTGGAGATTGGGCTGGCCCCGACAGGGTTTTGATGTGGTGGTCCTTCATCTACACATTGACTGACCTAGCTGTGTGGCATGGTGCATTGTCCTGCTGGGAAAACTAGTCAGAGTTTGGGAACATTGCCTGAGCAGAAGGATAACATTATATGCAGCTTGATTCATACGTCCATCGCAAAGTTTAATCTGCCCAATCCCAGCCTTGTTGAAGCATCCCTAGATCATCACCGATCCTCCACCAAATTTCATAGTGGGTGCAAGACACTGTAGGTTGCACGCCTCTCCAGGTCTCAGTCTAACCATTAGACGACCAAGTGTTGGGCAAAGTTGAAATTGTGCAGTGGTCTCTTAATTTTTGCCAGAGCTCTATATTGCAATAAAGAACTTTCTTAACACTAGAAGTCCCAGAAAGGGGGTCATTTGACATTTCTACCATTGAAACCCTACAGAGCTCGAAATTCCTAGGACTTCTAGTGTTAAAGGATTATTGCCAACCCCATTTCCAAAAAAAAAAAAAAAAAAGAAGATTTTACATAAAATATTTTTTACTGCCAAAAGGGTGTCTCCTTATAGAATTGTTTCCAACAAACAGGGTTTCTCTTTGCTACTTACGTCTGCCCAAATCTTCCAAGCCTCTTTTGCTTTTGTGACAGTTTCATTATATTCCTCAAGAGTGGCCTGAAATAAAGTATATAATAGTTATAACTAAGAATGAGTTCGAACTAAAATACAACTATTATAGTGGGCACACTTAGGGCATGTTCTATGCAGGTATGCCTGTCCAGAGATAGGAAGAAAAGGGGATAAGAAAAGTGAACATAGTTTAGAAGCTAAAAGACTTTACTCCTGAAACTAGATCACAAGATGTATGAGAAAAACGGGTTTGATGCTGCGCTAAAAACCACAACTCCAGGGGATTTGATGAAATCCTTTTCTTTATTTGCACGGGTCAACGCGTTTCGAAGGCACAGCCGCCTTCTTCATCAGGACAATACAAGGCAAAAAAGAACAGCATAACACATGTTGCTGCACACAGTGAGATATATAGTAATGAACAAGCAACAGGAATGACGTCAGAAGACCAGTGACTAATCGCCACGTGGAGTTCTCAGAGTAGAGAAAAAAAAAAAAAAAAAAGCGGGTGTAACTGAGATGAGAAAAAAGGGAAAAAAAAAAAAAGGGAAAAAAAAGGGAGGGTGTAACCAGTATTGGTCTCAAAGGTGCTGGAAAAATACACTGATAACATTAAATTAATGAAAATAAATTGTGAAAAATATATATATGCACATGTATGTATATCTGCAAAAAAATACACATGCATAAAAAGCTGCAAAGATATGAATTTATATAAATAAAAATGAATTAATAAGAAATATATGAAAAGTGTACAGTGAACACATGAAGGTATCTGATATATCCATATTCTTCTTCAAAAAGGAGTGATAACTGTTAGATAAAAATATTGTTTAAGGGGTTTAATTTATTAGATTCATTAAAGCGACCGATAAAGTATATTTGGTGCAGGACTATTGTGGTTGAACAAGTGTGGGAGAACCCTTATCTAGATCGAGGTGAAGAAAGTTCAAACAAGACCGTGGGAAAAAAAGATACTGAGCATGCGTGAGCTAACCCAGCTCATTATCACAGGGACCCGCTCGCAAGGGTAATGTGCGGACAGAGCGTGGGAAAAAGGAAAAAACACATGTGTAAAAGGAAAAAATAAACGCAGCAAAGGGAAGGATTAAGAAATATGCCTGCGAAGGCTAAAGATAGGGGAGAGGGGGGGAGAGGGGGGGAGGGGGAAGAGAAGGTCCTACATTGAATCAACTGTAGGAAACCAGTTGAGATGTGTTCATAAAATGGTAGGACATGTCCTGCAGAAATGTGGCCGACAATAGTAAAATGAGCACGGGGAGCTATGAAGGTGGTAATGCAAACTTCAAATTTAGAATAATGACATATATGTCTACATAAAAATATATCATATAAAAATATAAATATATATAAATATATCATATAAAATGATTTCATCCTTAAAGAAAACACACTAAAATGTGGAATAAAAGGGGGGGCAAAAATATGGAAACAACTTACATAAAAACTATATATATATCCATGTGTACATAAATATCGTGTATCCGCATGTGCTCCTATATGCTAATTTCGGCATATAGTAGTGAAAAATGATAAAAATATTATTATTATTATAAAATTCGGGCGATGAGAAATATATATATATGGATAATGAAACATGTAAAACATGAATACATATATATACATATATAAACATACAAGAACGCATAAATGTATAAAAATATAAAAATATAAAAATTGATGTTAGGTTAAATAACGAAAATTAATAAAAGAGGTCCGTAAGTTCATTGAGGCCATGGGGTTTCAAAGTATCAAGTTTATGAATCCAGAATGTTTCTTTTTTACTAAGTAGTTCCATTCTGTTGGGTGTATCCGGTGGAATTTGTTCAATGGGGGTGATCTTAAAGCACATTGCTTTATTATCTGAAGGATCCTGAAGGGGAAATAACAATTTCAAGTAATACCAGGATGGATTGGCAGAACTTTTTTGAGGATGGGGTCATTCAGAAGTACCGCCCAGTGATTACAGAGAATCTTTTTGATATTGAGGTCGTCGCTGTAATCACTGGGCGGTACTTCTGAATGACCCCATCCTCAAAAAAGTTCTGCCAATCCATCCTGGTATTACTTTTAGGAGAGCCCCGACTATAAAAAACATCATTGCTCCAAGTAGACTGAAAAAAGTACAGAACGGGGAAATTGTTATTTCCCCTTCGGGATCCTTCAGATGTAATACAAAGAACTGCCTATGCTGCAGAAGCATCTGTCACAACAGGTCATCCTTCAGTTCGTTTAAAGGAACTGAGAATTTTCCCATTAAGGACCATTTATCCTGCCAGTCCAATTATGTTATCTATGTGATAGATTGTATTTGCGGCAAACAATATGTGGGGAGGACTTGCCAGCCCTTACACTGTAGGTTGAATTCTCACAGGCATAATGTCAAGATAGGGTTCATGTTGCATGGCCTGTCAAGGCATTGTGCCGTGTTTCATAATAAAGCAATGTGCTTTAAGATCACCCCCATTGAACAAATTCCACCGGATCCACCGGATACACCCAACAGAATGGAACTACTTAGTAAAAAAGAAACATTCTGGATTCATAAACTTGATACTTTGAAACCCCATGGCCTCAATGAACTTACGGACCTCTTTTATTAATTTTCGTTATTAATTTAACCTAACATCAATTTTTATATTTTTATATTTTTATACATTTATGCGTTCTTGTATGTTTATATATGTATATATATGTATTCATGTTTTACATGTTTCATTATCCATATATATATATATATATATATATATATATATATATATATATATATATATATATATATATATTTCTCATCGCCCGAATTTTATAATAATAATAATATTTTTATCATTTTTCACTACTATATGCCGAAATTAGCATATAGGAGCACATGCGGATACACGATATTTATGTACACATGGATATATATATAGTTTTTATGTAAGTTGTTTCCATATTTTTGCCCCCCCTTTTATTCCACATTTTAGTGTGTTTTCTTTAAGGATGAAATCATTTTATATGATATATTTATATATATTTATATTTTTATATGATATATTTTTATGTAGACATATATGTCATTATTCTAAATTTGAAGTTTGCATTGCCACCTTCATAGCTCCCCGTGCTCATTTTACTATTGTCGGCCACATTTCTGCAGGACATGTCCTACCATTTTATGAACACATCTCAACTGGTTTCCTACAGTTGATTCAATGTAGGACCTTCTCTTCCCCCTCCCCCCCTCTCCCCCACTCTTCCCCCCCCCCCTTTTTCCCTATCTTTAGCCTTCGCAGGCATATTTCTTAATCCTTCCCTTTGCTGCGTTTATTTTTTCCTTTTACACATGTGTTTTTTCCTTTTTCCCACGCTCTGTCCGCACATTACCCTTGCGAGCGGGTCCCTGTGATAATGAGCTGGGTTAGCTCACGCATGCTCAGTATCTTTTTTTCCCACGGTCTTGTTTGAACTTTCTTCACCTCGATCTAGATAAGGGTTCTCCCACACTTGTTCAACCACAATAGTCCTGCACCAAATATACTTTATCGGTCGCTTTAATGAATCTAATAAATTAAACCCCTTAAACAATATTTTTATCTAACAGTTATCACTCCTTTTTGAAGAAGAATATGGATATATCAGATACCTTCATGTGTTCACTGTACACTTTTCATATATTTCTTATTAATTCATTTTTATTTATATAAATTCATATCTTTGCAGCTTTTTATGCATGTGTATTTTTTTGCAGATATACATACATGTGCATATATATATATTTTTCACAATTTATTTTCATTAATTTAATGTTATCAATGTATTTTTCCAGCACCTTTGAGACCAATACTGGTTACACCCTCCCTTTTTTTTCCCTTTTTTTTTTTTTTTTTTTTTTTCCCTTTTTTCTCATCTCACAGTTACACCCGCTTTTTTTTTTTTTTTTTTTCTCTACTCTGAGAACTCCACGTGGCGATTAGTCACTGGTCTTCTGACGTCATTCCTGTTGCTTGTTCATTACTATATATCTCACTGTGTGCAGCAACATGTGTTATGCTGTTCTTTTTTGCTTTGTATTGTCCTGATGAAGAAGGCGGCTGTGCCTTCGAAACGCGTTGACCCGTGCAAATAAAGAAAAGGATTTCATCAAATCCCCTGGAGTTGTGGTTTTTAGCGCAGCATCAAACCCGTTTTTCTCATACATCTTGTGATCTACCTTCCCATCGGGGCTGCAGCTGACCACCATATGCACTTTCTGCCTAAATGCTCGCAGAGGAGTTGTGCCTGTCACAACTGAAACAGGTGAGTACCTGTCTCTTTACATTTTAATCTCTTGTCCACCAGATAAGACCCTATTTTGCGCTTTCTTCCTCCACAGTTTTTTCCTGTTACTCCTGAAACTGGCATGCTGCATATTGATTGGCAGCCTGCCCTGCACACACATGCTGCATAGCAAATTGTCAATGTGTGGGGGAGGGATTACAGCGCACTGACATAATCGTGAACAGTGACTGTAATCGCTCTGTGCATTGTCCCATTGACTGGAAGAGGGTGGCTGCTGGGAGAATATAACTTCATTTCCTCCCTGTAGTTGCTGCTCCAGTAAGCAGTCTACACAGGATTAAAATGCCATTTAACCCTACATCTACAAGTAAAAAGGAATTTGTGGATGTGACAGGTTCACTATAAAATGGAGTATTCCAGTCTACATCATTACCTATCCACTGGTGATATTGTTAGATCAGTGTGGGTCCCAGCGCTGGACTGAATAACGTATCCCTTATTTTCCCCTTGCTACAAGACTGCAGTCAGGAGGATTAGGTTGTATATGCATCCTGTACCTTCATTCAATGTCTATGGCAAAATGATGAAGGTAGCTGAGCACAGTGTATAGGAGAATTTATGCAGGTGGGATTACTCCTTAAATACGGCCATCAGTAATTCTAAACAGTATACAACCCCTGGCAAAAATTATGGAATCACCTGGCTCTGAGGATGTTCAGTTTACTTTTGTTTAACAGAGGGAAAAAAAAAAAAAAAAAAAAAAAAGCAGATCACAGACAAGGCACCAAACTAAAGTAATTTCAAAAGTCCATTTTCCTGGCTTTGAGAAACAAAGAAAAAAAAATCATGAAAACAAATGTGCTAGCCATTAACGGTTACTTTTCAAGACCAAACAGGGGAAAAATTATGGAATCACTCAATTAAAGGAAAAAAATTATGGAATCATTGAAGAGGAAAAAAAAAACAAAAGAACACTCCAATATATCACTAGTATTTTGTTGCACCACCTCTGGCTTTTATAACAGCTTGCAGTCTCTGAGGCATGGACTTAATGAGTGACAAACAGTACTCATCAATCTGGCTCCAACTTTCTCCGATTGCTGTTGCCAGATCAACTTTGCAGGTTGGAGCCTTGTCATGGACCATTTTCTTCAACTTCCACCACAGATTTTCAATTGGTTTGAGATCCGGACTATTTGCAGGCCATGACATTGACCTTATGTGTCTTTTTTAAAGGAATGTTTTCACAGTTTTTCCTCTATGGCAGGATGCATTATCATCTTGATAAAATTAAATCATCCCCAAACATAAGAAAAAGTGGGATAAGAAAAGTTTCCAAAATTTCAATGTAAACTTGGGCATTTATTGAAGATGTAATGACCGCCATCTTCCCAGTGCCTTTACCTGACCTGCAGCCCCATATCATCAATGACTGTGGAAATTTACAGGCAGTCACATTTTTATAGTTTAGCTTTTCTGCATGTAAATCACATTTCCTTTAGGCAGTTTCTTACAGTTCGGTCACAGACATTGACTCCAATTTCCTCCCATTCGTTCATTTGTTTTGTTGTGAATTTCCTGTTTTGGAGACATATTGCTTAAAGTTTCCTGTCTTGACGCTTTGATGTCTTCCTTGGTCTACTAGTATGTTTGCCTTTAACAACCTTCCCATGTTGTTTGTATTTGATCCAGATATTCGATACAGCTGACTATGAACAACCAACATCTTTTGTAATATTGCATGATGATTTACCTTTTTTTTTTTTTTTAAAGAGTTTCATAATCCTCTCCTTTGTTTCAATTGACATCTCTCATGTTGGAGCCATGATTCATGTCAGTCCACTTGGTGAAACAGCTCTCCAAGATGTGATCACTTCTTTTTAGATGCAGACTAAAGAACAGATCTTATTTGATGCAGATGTTTGTTTTGGGAATGAAAATTTACAGGGCGATTCCATAATTTGTCCACCTGTTTGGTCTTGAAAAGTAACCGTTACTGGCTAGCACATTAGGTTTTCAGGATTATATTTTTTTTTTGGTGTTTTTTCTTTTTTTAAAAAAAGCCAGAAAGTTGACATTTGAAATGACTTTAGCTTTGTGCCATGTCTGTGATCTGCTTCTTTTAAAAAAAAAAAAAAAAAAAAAGTAAACCGCCAGGTGAGTCCATAATTTTTGCCAGCGGCTGTATTACAATATAAGATAGGTTAGGTTCAGAAATATGTGGACAGTGACAAGTTTTGACATTTTAGCTGTTCAAACTACAAACATGCCTTTTTCATCAATGCTTTGCTACCATGAATTTTATCCACCATCAGCCACCTGATGAATCTGTTGGGGGAAACCTGTTGAGGCAAACTTATGTTCTACCCTGATAAGTAAATTTTGATCCAGAATCTTGATTGTTTGCCATTAACCTGTATATCTTATATGCTAGTATATATGGTTTATCTATACCTTCTATATTGATCAATTTAAATGTGATTATCTTCAGAATCACAAGGGCAAGGTAAGGACAGCCGCCGAGGAGTGGGGCCACCATACACGCTAAGCTTAGGATGCCAACCTCCGCAGACAGGCAGGCCACATTTATTAGAGTCTAATTTAGGGAAAGAAAAGCATCTACAATATTTTTTATCTTTCTATCAATGCACTTCATTTTGTGATCCACTACCTTGAATATATGAAAGTGACGCATATCTACATTTACATGTATAACTTGGTATAAGAGGACTATAGTACTGTATATCTTATATGCTAGTATATACGATTCATCTATACATTCTATATTGCTTCTTTCACATGTGGTTAGCTACAAGATCCCGAAGGGCAAGGTAGGGACAGGTGCAGAGGCGCCATTTAAAGGGGTGGTTCACCCATTTTTTTATTTTGTCTATGGATGTAACTTACCATTTTGGGAGTTTTCTTAATTGGTCTCTATTTCCAGTTCTGGCACTGAGCGGTGCTATCCTGCACGCTCAGTGCCTGTCACATGACCCCTGGAGCTGTGGCTGCCAGCAACCTCTGATGTCCCGACCAAGTTCCGGGCTCTCAAACTTGACGCTTACGTCAGAGGAGGCTGGCACCACTCACACCGATTGACTGGGCTGTGGGCGGTGACTACCGCACGTCACAGCCCAGCATCGAGGGGAGGATCCAGAGAGCTTTAGTGTGGAGCGGTGAATGCAGAGCGGCGCCGCTTACCATCGGTCAGCTGTGGGAGGTGCGGGCTCCAGTGTGGAGTACAGGGGGGGGGGGGGTTCCTCATCTGAAATCCCCCCTGCCACGCAAGTGAATGATCACACTATCCACCCGCCCGCTGTGCTCAGCTCTCAGGAGAGCCTGCGGTGTCGGCAGTGTGATCATACACTCCCACCAGCAGCACAGGTCCCAGAGTGGAGACAGTGACATGCTCTGCTCTTAAGCTGGTGTCACACATAACGACGACGACAACGACGTCGCTGCTACGTCACCATTTTCTGTGACGTTGCAGCGACGTCCCGTCGCTGTCGCTGTGTGTGACATCCAGCAACGACCTGGCCCCTGCTGTGAGGTCGCCGGTCGTTGCTGAATGTCCAGCTTCATTTTTTGGTCGTCACTCTCCCGCTGTGACACACACATCGCTGTGTGTGACAGCGAGAGAGCGACGAAATGAAGCGATCAGGAGCCGGCACTGGCAGCTGCGGTAAGCTGTAACCAGCGTAAACATCGGGTAACCAAGGGAAGACCTTTCCCTGGTTACCCGATGTTTACGCTGGTTACCAGCCTCCGCTCTTGCTGCCAGTGCCGGCTTCTGCACTGTGACATGTGGCTGCAGTATGCATCGGGTAATTAACCCGATGTATACTGTAGCAAGGAGAGCAAGGAGCCAGCGCTAAGCAGTGCGCGCGGCTCCTTGCTCTCTGCACTGTGACATGTAGCTGCAGCACACATCGGGTTAATTAACCCGATGTGTACTGTACCTAGGAGAGCAAGGAGCCAGCGCTAAGCGCGGCTCCCTGCTCTATGCACATGTAGCACAGCGACGTTATGATCGCTGCTTCTGCTGTGTTTGACAGCTAAGCAGCGATCATAACAGCGACTTACAAGGTCGCTGTTACGTCACCGAAAATGGTGACGTAACAGCGACGTCGTTGTCGCTGTCGCTTAGTGTGACACCAGCTTTACACATAGTGTGCTATATGTCACTATCTGTCTCCACTCTGGGACTTGTTGTGCAGGTGACCAAATGATAAAAGCTCTATTACCATGATTAGGCAATGCACACAGGAAGGAGGGGAGGGAACTGTTTTGGTGGAAATCTGAGGGGAGGGAACAGTTAGAGTGGGTGTGAGATAGATTGCTAATTACTGCAAAGGATTATGGAAGTTGTAGTAACTGAACCCAGGAAGTCAAGAGAGCGATTAACCCCATCAGAGCTGGAGCCAGAAATGAGGATGTTCTGCTAGAGCACAATAAAAGGTAATATTCGTAAAATAACATGATAGATGTGTGGAGAGGCACATAATAGCAAGATTTTCAGAAAAAAAAAAAAATCAGTTTTGGTAGCTGGACAACTTCTTTAAGCAATCCTCGCGGTGCCGACCTCTTCGGGCAGGCAGAACACACGTAGGTTGTGTTTTAGGGATAGAATGGCATTTATAATCACTTTATCCTATATCGGTACACCTGCATATATTTTTTGACAAACATACCAGTTAATTATACTGGTCAATCTGTGTGTTTTTTGTTAGTCCTAATTTAATGTATTTTATAAACAGCGTTTTGAAACCAAGGGGTTTATTTATGCTAGCTTGTTAGTAGAGACACCCTTCAAAAAAAATCATTATTACGTTAAATGCAGCACCCTGGGGTAACCGATGCCGCAGAGGACTGCATTACCCCGGGTTCCTGGAAGACCAATGCTGGCAACCGCACTACATACATTTAAATTGCCCGCTTCCCAGGCTGAGCAACAGGCTAGCAACGGGTTTAGAGGGGCAGCTGCCCACTGGCTGGGACCTGCCCAATCTGGTAGCCAGAAGCACAGAGAGGGGAGAGGTCAGTTAGTCAGTTGGTAGAGAGAGTCGGAGTGAGTCGTGAGTGAGAGAGGGTGTGTGGTCCGAAGAGGGCCTCGGTAAATGAAAGAGGAAACCGGTCACCTGAAGGGGAACAGAGCCAGTACCCTAAGGGACCGAGCACAAAGGGGAACAGGACCCTAGTCTGTGCAGACGTTTCAAGGCCACCCAATAATCCTGCATGTGATCGGGGACTATCAGGATCCGTCACCACTGAAGGTACGGGACACAGTAACAAAGAGGGAACCTGGGCACTAAGACAGAAAGAAAGGTTCAAATTACCTGTTATACGTACCCAGAAGGACAAGAGGGAGAACGGAGAGGGACCCCAAATTGCTCCAGGCCACGTGTACCCTAATTCCAAAAAGTGCAACAAGGAGGTTTTACCAGGTCACCACGCCAACACTGGGACAAAAGGGAACCCGGGACCCTGAAAACCAGCAGAAGCGGGCTGCTGCTACCAGGACTCTGAGTAATACCCAGTTAAACCGCAGATCATCTGAATCATTGCTATACCTTACTCAGCATCAACTGTTACCCCTAACATTGAACCTCTGGGGCCTAACCCTACTTGAGGAGAGTTCAACATCTATGCTACACCACACCAACAGCAGAGGACATTAAGCAGCAGCGGCTTTCCCCTAAATAGCCATGCACCGCAAGTGGCGTCACAGACATTCTGTACATACTCCCTTGTAAACATCCCTTCTTTTTCAAGGTACCCCCGGGGGTCACCGAACCGGGCACCGGCCATCTGAGTGACATTGTCTCCCTGTATCCAACGCCCAGAACAGAGTACCCTAGGCCCTGGGGCGCGTCAAACATTTTAGCTGTTCACCAAAATATATTTAAAATACAGTTATGAAATCAATATAAGCTTAAACTGCACTCCGGGTTTATTTGAAGGTATTCAAATCTTAATTAAGGTAAGGGTCTAGGAATTATAGCTCTTTATGTAGCTGTCTCTGTTTCAAGGGACCAAAAGAAATTGGACAATTATCTCAAACTCTATAGTGGGCTGCATGGGCTATTCCCTCATTAATCCATCATCAGTTAAGCAGATAAAAGGTCTGAAGTGGATTCCAGATGTTGCATTTGCATTTAGAAGCTGTTGTGAACACAATGTGGTGAAAGGATCTCTCAATGGAAGAAAACCAGACCATCTCAGTGGAAGAGAAGCAGACCATCATTTGGCTGAGAAAAAAAAAAGAAGAAGAAGAGGGAATCCATCAGAGAGATAGCAGAGGTGTTAAGGGTAGCTAGAACACAATTCACTCTGGGGAGGGAGGAAGTGCACTGTTGAGCTTGGGAAGGCAAAATGCCCTGGGCGTCCATGGAAGAGAACAATGGTTTGTAAACTCTGAATCCTTTCCATAATGAATAAAAAACAAAAACAAAAAAAAACCCTTTAAAACATACACCCAAGTGAAGAATATGCTCCAGGAGTAGATGTTTCAGTATCTAACACTACCATAAAGAGAAGACTTCATGAGAGAAAATACAAGAAGGTTCATCACAAGGTACAAACCATTAATCAGCCTTAAAAATAGAAAAAAGGTAGGATTACACTTTGCCAAATAAAGAAACCAGCCCAGTTCTAAAAAAAAAAAAAACAAAAAAAAAAAAAACCCCAAATATTCTTTGGGCAGAGAAAAGCAAGATCAACCTGCTACAGAATGATGGGGAGAATAAAGTATAGAGAACGCTTGGAACTCATCCAAAGCATCGCACATCCTCTGTAAAATATGGTAAAGGCAGTGTGATAGCATCAGCATGCTTGGCTTCCAATGGCACTGTGTCACTAGTGTTTATTGATGATAGAATTTAAGTCAGAAGCAGCTGAATGTAATCTGAAGTGTATAGGGCTATACTTTCTGCTCAGATTGAATCAAATGAAGAAAGGTTAATTGTATAGCACTTCACAGATTAATAACGACCAAAACATACTGTGAAAGCAACCAGGGAGTTTGTTTTTTTTAAGGCAAAAAAGTAGAATATTTGCAATGGCGGAGTCAGTCACCAGATCTCAACGCCATCGATCAAGTATTTCACATGCTTAAGAAAACTTAAAGGCAGAAAGAACCACAGATAAGCAACAACTGAAATCAGCTGCAGCAAAGACCTGGGCAAGCATCACAAAGGAGGAAATCCAGTGTTTAGTGCTGTCCATGGCTTCCAGACTTCGGTCAGTCATTGGGATATAAAAAAAAAAAAAAAAAAAAAAAAAAAAAAATGAATATTTTATTCATGGCGATGTTAATTTGTTCAATTACTTTATCCCCTGAAAAGAGGAGGACTTCTAGAAAAATGGCTTCAATTACTAACAGTTGTTCAATTCCTAATATTTGTTCAACCCCTTTAAATTAAACCTGAATGTCTCCACTTAATTTGCATCTTAATTATTTATTTATTTTTTTTTTAAATGAAAGAACTAAGAAATAAAATTTATAGTTTTATGCAGAGCTCACATTGCAAAAGTTGTGTCACTGTCCAAGTTTTTCTGGACCTAACTGTATATTTTGTAGAACGTTCTTGGAGTTTTTTGGGTTGTTTTTTTGTTTGTTTTTTTAGGGTGGGTGGTGTCACCATTGCTAATGTACAACCACCAATTTGTGGTATTGTTATCACAGTGGATTCACACAATAAAGCTGTGTGCAAATTGTACAGATTTACAAAATCATAACCACTTCAACTATATTACCTGTCTAACTCTGGCGATTGGTAAATTACTAGCAGGACAATATGACGTCACCACCTGCAAAAAAATAAAGAAATAAAATTAAAATGATTTAAACATTATAGGCAGACTTTTATGCCATGTCTTACATTTATTATTAAATTATACCCACCTCATCCCCCACATTCTGGATAACAGGACAACATGCTACTTATCAGATTTTTTACCTCTATGTACTACCAAGCTGTAACTAAACTAAGTAGCATCACTGGAGATCCCTCAGTGACTATAGCATGAGCCAATTTACATAGTTACTTAGGTTGAAAAAAGACGCAAGTCCATCTGGTTCAACCTTCCTCCACTAATTCTACATTTTGTCCCTAAATCACTTATAACCAAAAATGTTGTGTGTCCTGAGGACATCATCCAACACTTTTTTTAAAAGCTGTTATAGTATCGGCCATTACTACCTCTTGTGGTAGGGCATTCCACAGTCTGACTGCTCTAACTGTAAAGACCTCTTTCCTATTTAGCTGCCGGACTCTCTTTTCTTCCATTCGCAGTGTATGCCCCCTGGTCCTTAGTACTGTCTTTGGAAGAAATAAGTCATGTGCTGCAACAAATTGAAAAGGCAGATAATAATAATAATAATAATAATAATAATAATAATAATAATAATAATAAATTATTATTATTATTAATATTATTATTATTATTATGGTTCTTATTATGGGGGATTTCAACTATCGAGACATACAGTGGGACATAGAATCTTCTGGTTGTGCTAAAAGCTGCAAGTTCTTATCTACTATTCAAGACAATTTACTCTCTCAGATGTTAGATGAACCGACGAGGGAAGATAATTTGCTAGATCTGGTCCTGTCAAATAGACCGGATACAATTTCAGATCTACAGGTCCGGGAGCACTTGGGCACCAGCGATCATAATATGGTAAGCTTCAAAGTAATATTCAACAGAACATTTCAAAGGGGAAATGCTAAAACCTGGAATTTTAGGAAAGCAGATTTCAACAAATTAAAGGGAAAAGCTGAATTATGTAGATTGGGACAAAGTCATGGTAACTGGGGATACAGAAGATAAATGGGGCAAGTTTAAGGATATACTGCTAGAGTTCAGTAAAAACTTATACCCTCTGGTAATAAAATGTTCAGGAATAAAAAACCACTATGGATAAGACTGTACAAAGTATAATAAAACAAAAACAAAAGGGTGTTTAAAATCTTAAAGGCTGAGAATACAGAAATCTTTATACTCCTGAAATGCTATATCAATAGGAAAAGCAAAAAAGAAAATCAAACAAGCAAAACTAGCTACTGAAACACAAAAAAAAAAAAAAAAAAAAAATCACCAAAGAAATTAAAATAAATACATTAATGCCAAAAGGAAAACAAAGAATAGTATCGGCCCCTTAAAGTATAAAATAAGTTAGAGGACAAACAAAAGACTGACCTATTAAATAGGCATTTCTCATCTGTGTTCACCAAGGAACTGACTGTACCAGGGATCATTCAACAAGTGAAAAATCAAAGTTCATAAGATATAATTAAATTTCGTACAAGAAGAAGTACGCCTGCGTCTGAGTAAATTAAACATTGACAAATCCCCCGGGGCAGATGGCATTCATCCACGAATATTGAGGGAATTGAGCTCCGTAAATCGACAGACCGCTGTATCTCATATTTTTAGACTCGCTTGTAACAAGGTTGGTGCCTCAAGATTGGAGGATTGCTGATGTGGTACCGATATTTAAAAAAGGTAAGCGGGTAGATCCAGGCAACTACCGTCCAGTAAGCCTGACATCAGTAGTATGCAAACTTTTTGAGGGCATTTTAAGGGATGACATGCAAAAATATATTGCAGAAAATAATATAATAACTGACAAACAGCATAGATTCATGAAAGATAAGTCATGTCTAACCAACCTGTTGAGGTTCTATGAGGGGGTAAGTGCAAACCTGGATATTGGTAATGCAGCCGATGTGATTTATTTTGACTTTGAAAAGGCATTTGATACTGTACCACATAACCTTATACTAAAGCTCCAGAAGCAAGGACTAGGGGAAACTATTAGCCAATTCCTTACCCAGTTGCATAAAGATAGGAAACGGTAAATTCTCTAAATGGGCTATAGTCAGCAGTGGGGTGCCGCAGGGATCTGTGCTAGGACCGATTCTTTTTAATCTCTTTATTAATGACCTTGTGGATGGGATTGATAGTAACGTGTCAGTCTTTGCTGATGACACCAAACTATGTAAAATATTAAAAACTGACCTTGATAGTACAATATTACAAAAAGATCTGGATACGATGTCAGAATGGGCAGATACTTGGCGAATGAGATTTAATGTTGATAAATGTAAAGTAATGCACCTAGGACGGAGTAATCCTATAGCTACGTATACATTAAATGGAAGTAGACTCCTGACTACAGAACAGGAGAAGGATTTGGGTATTCTTATTACAAATAAGCTGAGCAGCAGCTCTCAATGTCAAGCAGCAGCTGCTAAAGCAAACAAGATTTTAGGGTGTATAAGAAGAAAGATTAGATCCCGTGATCCCAAATCACTTGTAAGGCCACATCTGGAATATGGGATCCGGTTTTGGGCTCCACATTTTAAAAAGGACATTCAGAAGTTAGAGTCAGTTCAAAGGCAGCTAACTAGACTACTACAAGTAATGGAAGGCCTCACATATGATAACCGGTTGAAAAAAAGAGAATTTTGTTTACTTACCGTAAATTCTTTTTCTTATAATTCCGTATTGGGAGACCCAGACATTGGGTGTATAGCTTCTGCCTCCGGAGGACACACAAAGTACTACACTCAAAAGTGTAGCTCCTCCCTCTGAGCATATACACCCCCTGGATAACCAAATATAGCCAGTTTAGTGCAAAAGCTGAAGGAGAATAGCCACCCACAAGTAGAGATAGAGCAAGAACCGGAACAACCGGGGCCTCTGTCTACAACAACAGCCGGTGATAACACGCGGAACAAGAAACTGCCAACAGGCAACAGGGAGGGTGCTGGGTCTCCCAATACGGAACTATAAGAAAAAGAATTTACGGTAAGTAAACAAAATTCTCTTTTTCTTTATCGTTCCTATGGGAGACCCAGACATTGGGACGTCTCAAAGCAGTCCATGGCTGGGAATAAACAGAAAAACTGAGAAGTAGGCGGAGCCTAACTTCACAAATGGGCGACAGCCGCCTGAAGGATGCGTCTGCCCAAGCTCGCATCTGCCGAAGCATGAGCATGCACTTGGTAGTGCTTTGAAAAGGTATGCAGGCTAGTCCAAGTGGCAGCCTGACAGACTTGCTGAGCCGTAGCCTGGTGCCTGAAAGCCCAAGAGGCACCGACAGCTCTGGTCGAGTGTGCCTTGATCCCCGGCGGGGGAGGCACCTGAGAACACTGGTAGGCATCCAAAATGGTCGACCTAATCCAACGGGCTAAGGTCGGCTTAGAAGCGCAGAGAGGCCCTTACGCCGACCTGTGGTTAGCACAAAAAGAGAGGTGCACCGCCTAAGAGCAGCGGTGCGAGACACATAGATCCGGAGCGCCCGCACCAGATCCAGAGTATGCAACGCTTTCTCAAAGCGATGAACAGGAGCCGGACAAAAGGAAGGTAGGGTAATGTCCTGGTTAAGGTGGAAAGGAGAAACCACCTTAGGAAGAAAGTCCGGAGTCGGACGGAGAACCACCTTGTCTTGATGAAAAACCAAAAAAGGTGACTCCGAAGAGAGCGCAGCCAAATCAAAGACTCTCCTGAGGGAAGTTATGGCCACTAGAAAGACTACTTTCTGTGAAAGACGAAACAAAGAAACCTCCCTAAGAGGCTCAAAGGGGGGTTTCTGCAAAACCGTGAGAACCAAATTGAGGTCCCAGGGATCCAAGGGCCGACGGTAAGGTGGAATGATGTGAGACGCACCTTGCATGAAGGTGCGGACCTGAGCCAGCCGGGCGATACGCCGCTGGAACAGCACTGACAGAGCCGAGACTTGTCCCTTGAGAGAGTTGAGGGACAGTCCCAGCTGCAGACCGGACTGTAGAAAGGACAGAAGGGTCGGCAAGGAAAAAGGCCAAGGAGGATGGCCGGAAGAGCGACACCAGGACAGGAAAATCTTCCAAGTCCTGTGATAGATCTTGGCAGAGGAAGACTTCCGGGCCCGAGTCATAGTGGAGATGACTTCAGGAGGAATACCAGAAGTCGTCAAGATCCAGGACTCAAGAGCCACGCCGTCAATCTGAGAGCCACAGAATTCTGGCGGAAAAACGGACCTTGTGAGAGAAGGTCTGGACGGTCCGGAAGATGCCACGGCACCTCTACGGACAGATGGAGCACGTCTGGGTACCAAGGTCGCCTGGGCCAGTCCGGAGCAATGAGGATGACCCGACGGCCCTCCATTCTGATCTTGCGCAGAACTCTGGGCAAGAGAGCTAGAGGGGGAAACACGTAGGACAGACGAAACTGGGACCAGTCTTGAACCAGAGCGTCCGCGGCGAAGGCCTGAGGATCGTGGGAGCGAGCCACGTAAACCGGAACCTTGTTGTTGTGACGGGATGCCATTAGGTGCACTTCCGGAGTGCCCCACTTGCGGCAGATTGACTGAAACACTGCCGGATGCAGGGACCACTCGCCACTGTCCACGGTTTGACGGCTGAGATAATCTGCTTCCCAGTTTTTCACGCCTGGGATGTGGACTGCGGATATGGTGGACTTGGAGTCCTCCGTCCACTGAAGGATGCGTTGTACCTCCAACATTGCCAGGCGGCTGCGTGTCCCGCCTTGGTGATTGATGTAGGCAACCGCTGTCGCGTTGTCTGACTGGACTCGGATGTGCTTGCCCGCCAATAGGTGGTGAAAAGCTAGGAGAGCCAGAAGCACGGCTCTGGTTTCCAGCACATTGATCGAGAGGGCTGACTCGGACGGAGTCCAAGTGCCCTGCGCTCGGTGGTGGAGACATGCCGCTCCCCAGCCGGATAGACTGGCATCCGTGGTGAGGATCACCCAGGATGGGGCCAGGAAGGAGCGCCCCTGAGACAGAGAGAGGGGCCGAAGCCACCACTGAAGAGAGCTCCTGGTCTGTGGCGACAGAGCCACTAACCTGTGCAAGGAGGAAGGCCGCTTGTCCCAACAGCGGAGAATGTCCAGCTGCAGTGGCCGCAGATGGAACTGGGCAAAGGGAACAGCCTCCATTGACGCCACCATCTGACCCAGCACCTGCATCAGGTGCCTGATGGAATAACGGCGGGGCCTCAGCAGAGAGCGCACCACCAGTTGGAGGGACTGCTGTTTGACTAAGGGCAACTTCACAAGTGCCGGCAAAGTCTCGAACTGCATCCCTAGGTACGTGAGCCTCTGGGTCAGAGTCAGAGTGGATTTGGGCAGATTGACAAGCCACCCGAATTGGGCTAGAGTGGCGAGAGTGAGCGAGGCACTCTGCTGACAGTCTGCGCTGGATGAAGCCTTGACTAGAAGGTCGTCCAGGTAAGGAATCACTGCCAACCCCTGGAGGTGCAGAACCGCAACCACTGCTGCCATGACCTTGGTGAATACCCGAGGGGCGTGGCTAATCCGAAGGAGAGAGCCACGAATTGGAAATGTTCCTCTCCGATTGCAAAACGTAGCCAACGCTGGTGTGAAACTGCAATTGGCACATGCAGATAGGCATCTCTGATGTCGATGCATGCCAGGAAATCCCCTTGGGTCATTGAGGCAATGACTGATCGCAGAGACTCCATGTGAAAATGCCGCACCTGAACATGCTTGTTGAGAAGCTTGAGATCCAGGATGGGCTGGAAGGAACCGTCCTTTTTGGGGTCTAGGAAGAGATTTGAGTAGAAACCTCTGAACCGTTCCCGGGCGGGAACCGGTACAATTACCCCGTTGGCCTGCAAGGATGCCACGGCCTGAGAGAAGGCGGCGGCCTTGGAGCAGGGGGGAGTTGACAGAAAAAATCTGTTTGGCGGGCTGGAAGAGAATTCTATCCTGTAGCCGTGGGAGAGGATATCCCGCCCCCACTGATCGGAGACGTGTTGAAACCACACGTCGCCAAAATGGGAGAGCCTGCCACCGACTAAGGACGTTGCTGGCGCGGACAGATAGTCAAGAGGAGGCTGCCTTAGTGGCAGCAGCTCCTGCGGTCTTCTGTGGACGCGCTTTTGTGCGCCAGTTGGATTTTTGGTCCTTGGCTGAGTTAGTGGACGAGGCCGAGGGCTTAGAGGACGACCAGTTGGAGGAACGAAAGGAATGAAACCTCGACTGATTCCTACCCTGGACAGGTTTCCTGGTTTTGGTTTGTGGCATGGAAGTACTCTTCCCGCCAGTAGCCTCCTTAATAATTTCATCCAGCTGTTCACCGAACAGCCTGGACCCAGCAAAAGGGAGTCCAGCAAGGAACTTCTTTGAGGAAGCATCTGCCTTCCACTCTCGAAGCCACAAGATCCTGCGGATAGCGAGGGAATTAGCCGAAGCCACCGCAGTGCGGTGAGAAGCCTCCAGCATGGCAGACATGGCATAGGATGAAAAAGCTGAAGCTTGGGAAGTTAAGGTAACCAGTTCGGGCATAGATTCCCTGGTGAGGGAATGCATCTCCTCCAGAGAAGCAGAGATGGCTTTGAGAGCCCACACTGCTGCAAAAGTTGGGGAGAACGAGGCCCCTGCCGCCTCATATACAGATTTGGCCAGAAGGTCGACCTGGCGGTCAGTGGAATCCTTAAGTGAGGTGCCGTCAGCCACCGACACAACGGTCCTAGACACCGGAGGGTCTACCTTTGGTGAATGAGCCCACTCCTTGACCACCTCAGGTGAAAATGGAAACCGGTCATCAGAACTACGCTTTGGGAAGCGTTTGTCAGGACAGGCCCTGGGCTTGGACACAGCGGCCTGAAAACTGGAGTGGTTAAAGAACACACTCTTTGTCCTCTTAGTCGAGGTAAACTGGTGCTTTTCTGCCAGAGAGGGTTGCTCCTCTGATACTGGTGGATTGAGATCCAGTACAGAATTAATGGACGCAATCAAATCACTAACATCTGAGTCACTTTCTGACAGATCAATGGGGCACATGGAGTTAGCCTCCGAGCCCCCTGTAAAAGGCATCCTCATCGTCCCGCGAGTCAGCGTCTGAAAGAGAGCCGCGGGACGAGGAAGGAGAGGGATCCCTGCGTCTCCTTTTAGGAGGACGGGGTCTGGGACCAGATGATGAATCCTCTGTGAGCTCCGCTGAGAGAGCCCTAGCAGCAGAGGCACCCTATGAAGGGGGCTGATGCATGTTTAGCAAAGTCCTGGACAGCTGTCCCATGGAGTCGGCAAAAGACTCGGAGATAGACCTAGATAAGGATTCTACCCAAGCCGGGGGTTCAGCCACAGGGACCGGAGCAGCCTGAGAGACCACTGGGGGGGGGGGGCGATTCCAGGCTGGGGCATCGTCAGGTTAGAGCAGGCATCACAATGTGGATAGGTGCTCGGTTCATGCAGTAGGAGCTTACATGCAGTGCATACTGAATACAGCTTTGGAGCCTTGCTCCTCGTGTGAGACATGCTGCTGAAGTGGGGGCTCTGCCAGAATGACCCCCAGAGAGTATATACAGAAGGTCCACAACCGGAGGTTGTGGCTTACCAGACCGCTGGAGCGGTTTGTGTGCCCTCCAGATCCCAAAGCCCGGACCCCCAAGCACCTCAGCAGGGATGCTGCAGCGAGCGCTGATCGCAGGGAAGAACGCTGAGAAAATGGCGCCGGAGTGAAGAGAGGGGGCGGGACTCACTGAGAGCGGGATCTGGAGGGCCAAAGAGACTTACAGGGGAGGAGACATGAACTCAGTGAGGAGTGTCTCTCCCCTGTGTAGAACGGCCGCTGGGCGGAGCCGCACTGTCCCTCTGCATGAATGACATGCAAGGGCAGTGAAACCGAAAGTAGGCCTCCGGCGAAGCCGGGGCCTAAATTTGAGCGGTGCGGCCGGCGCGCAGGCACCATCGGCGCGGTTCTCAGGCGACAGCCAGAGAACCCGCCGGAAATGTCACAAAAATCACTCAGCACACTCTCCCCCAACAATAAAGTACACGGGACCCCCATATATAAACGTCTCAGGTACTTAGCTTGCTGAGACGCAGGGTTCCAAGTCCCTGGGGGTGAGTTCTCCGGTCCAGCAGGATCCTGAAGGGCTGCGGATGGAGACCGGTCTCCTGCCAAGCATGGAGAACCGTGCTGGCTCCCACTTCAAGCCAGAGCCCGGAGGGATGGTGAAGGAGCACGGCATGTAAGGCTCCAGCCTTGGAATCAACCTTAACAACACCGCCGACACAGTGGGGTGAGAAGGGACATGCCGGGGGTCCAGGCTTGGACCCGCTTTTCTTCAAACTCTTTCCAAAAATGAAAAATCAGATGAGAATGCATGTGTGGATGTATGCCTCCTGAACACAAAGCGATAAAACTGGCTAGATCTGGTTCTCCAGGGGGTGTATAAGCTCAGAGGGAGGAGCTACACGTTTGAGTGTAGTACTTTGTGTGTCCTCCCGATGCAGAAGCTATACACCCAATGTCTGGGTCTTCCATAGGAACGATAAAGAAAGTTAGATATATTTAGCTTAGAAAAAAGACGTCTCAGAGAAGATCTCATTTATTTGTATTAATACGTGTGTGGTCAATATAGAAGGACTGGCACATAGTTACTTAGGTTGAAAAAAGACCTAGGTCCATCTAGTTCAACCTTCCTCCACCAGTTCTACATTTGGTCACTGGTATCCCCAGTTACCATGACATTATCCCAATCTACACATTTAAACCCTTTCCTTAATTTGTTGAAATCAGCTTTCCTAAAATTCAAGGTTTTAGCATTTCTCCTTTTAAATGTTCTATTGAATATTACGTTGAAGCTTACCATATTATGATCGCTGGTGCCCAAGTGCTCCCAGACCTCTAGATCTGAAATTGTATCCGGTCTATTTGACAGGGCCAGATCAAGCAAATTATCTTCCCTGGTCGGTTCATCTATCATCTGAGAGAGGAAATGGTCTTGAATTGTAGATAGGAACTTAGAATCTTCTGGTTGTGCTAAAAGCTGTATGTCCCACTGAATGTCTGGATAGTTGAAATCCCCCACAATAAGAACCCTATTAGCTGTCTTTCCAATTTGTTCCAGCATTTCACACTCTACTTGTTCAGGTATGTTAGGAGGCTTTTAGCAAATTCCAACTAGCATTTTTCCATTATTTCCCACCCCATGTACATTTACCCATACTGACTCTACATAGTTGCAGTTCCCCCCAATGTCATCAACCAACACAGGTTTTAGGTTAGATTTGATAAATATACACACCCCATCACCTTTTTTGTCTTTCCTGTCCTTCCTGAATGTAGTATAACCTTCTAAGTTTGTCACCCAAGTTTGTAAGTTTGTACAGGAAAAACCTCAAAGTCTTACCAACTGTAACTTCTGACATAAAATATTGTGGGCGTAACTAAGTATTGCTTCCTATGTGCATGTAGCTCTATCAAAGAGAAGTCCAACAATACCTTTACATTGCCAGTCAACTCATCCATTACTGAGAAATAAAGGTTTGAATTCATATGAAGATACTGCTGAAGGAGTAAAGTGGATCTGAAGCCTCAGTCACTCCAGCTCCATTTCCCCCCCTGCGCCGTCGCTTCCTTCTTCACCAATGGCTCCTTTGCCTGAAGTCACAGTCTAGAGCAGGGGGGTCTCAAACTCAGCTGGGTAAAAGGGCCGCACACAAATAATTTGGGGGCCGCATTCTTTTCAGGACAAAGTGACATTTTTATTGATACCATATTTATATATTATTTTTTAATACACCTTTGGATCACTGTTTTTGAACAAATTGGTTTATTATAACAAATGTGCACTTTTTTTGTTTTTATAATATATAGCTGTAGTACCCGGGCGTTTCCCGGGATACTAGCCGCCTCTTCCCCTGTCTAGCCGCCTCTTTCCCTGTCTAGCGTTTTTTTTTTTTTTTTACATTTTATCCCTTTTTATAAGTAATACAGTTTTACATTTAGTACCATATAGTAATTTGGGTCAACATCTTGTAGTAATGTTCCAATTCTCGTTCTCATCTTTTAGTAATGTCTCCCATCCTGTTCCCCTTATTGTATCAATGTGCACCATCATACTCCCCATTTTGTAGTAATGTGCCCAACCTTGTCCCTTTATAGTAATATGCTCATCCTTATTTCCATCCTGTAGTAATGTGGCCATCCTTGTCCCCATTCTGTAGGAATGTCGCCATCCTGTGGTAATGTGGACATCCTTGTGCCCATCCTCTTCTTGTAGTAATGTTCCCTTTACTCGAGCTCTTGTAGCAATGTCCCATCCTAGTCCTCTATTGTGCCATATCACACACAGACACACACACACGGTAACGATTGCAGCCACTGTCAGCGCTTTTTCTGAAATTCAGATGAACGTATTGCCAAGGCTGGGCAGAGTCAAGTTCTCTCTGCACAGCTATTCCGCTGGCCAATCAGAGGCAAGCAGCTGAGGTCATACGTGTCAGTTGCTTTCCTCTGATTGGCTGAAGGCTGCCATAAAGTTGTGCAGAGAGAGCTTGACTCTGCGCAGCACCAGCAAAAGGTTCATCTGGCATAAAGTGCTGACGGCTGTGGCCCTTGCACCAGCCCCAATCAATATCGGGTCTACATGCCTGTGAGCCACAAGAAGTGGCCTGAGGGGTCACATGCTGCCCGCGGGCACGTGTTTGAGACCCCTGGCGTAGAGTATGTCAAACAGGCAGAAGGAGGTGGCGCATAGAGCTGGTGTTACAGAGGCTTCAGATCTACAGCCTTGGAGATATAAATTCAAACGCTGATTTCTCATTAATGAACTAGCTATGTAAAGCTATGTTCACATCCCATTTTACCCTCATGCCAGGGGAATACGTCTGGAAAACTGGAAAGTGTGATTCAGGTCTATTTGCCCATTTGAAGTGGGTTCCAAGATGTAATCAACCACTTCTTGGTGTCCACCTCAAAATTGACATATAGGGCCAAAGATAATGTTTGACTGTGCACAAACTAAAGGCCCAGTCACACTAAACAACTTACCAGCGATCCCAACCACGATACAACCTGATAGGGATCGCTGGTAAGTTGCTAGGAGGTCGCTGGTGAGATGTCACACTAAGCGACGCTCCAGCGATCCCACCAGCAACCTGACCTGGCAGGGATCGCTGGAGCGTCGCTACACGTGGAAGCATGCTGCGCTTGGTAACAAAGGTAAATATCGGGTAACCAACTCGATATTTACCTTGGTTACCAGCGCACACCGCTTAGCGCTGGCTCCCTGCACACCTAGCCACAGTACACATCGGGTTAATTACCCGATGTGTACTCTGCTGCGTGTGCAGGCAGCAGGGAGCCGGCTTCTGCGGACGCTGGTAACCACGGTAAACATCGGGCAACCAAGAAGCCCTTCCTTTGGTTACCCGATATTTACATTGGTTACCAGCGTCCGCAGAAGCCGGCTCATGCTGCCTGCACATTCAGTTGTTGCTCTGTCGCTGTCAGACACAGCGATGTGTGCTTCACAGCGGGAGAGCAACAACTAAAAAAATGGTCCAGGACATTCAGCAACAACCAACGACCTCACAGCAGGGGCCAGGTTGTTGCCGGATGTCACACACAACGACATCGCTAGCAAGTTGTGCCTCAGCAGCGATGTGGCTACCGATGTTGCTTAGTGTGACGGTACCTAAACTCCATATGCATCATTACAGTCAGTGGTCACGTCAGCGCACATATCAGAATCCAGCTTTCCAGGGCTTCAGATGTAATGGAAATGGAAAACAAGAGGAGAACATAACCTAAAAGCTATTGCTGGACTAGTCCATCAAATAATTACATGCACATATACAAAAGTTTGGGGTTGATATCCTGATGACAGATTCCCTGTAAGTTTGTATGTATTTTCCATTAAATTAATTGATTATTCTCCTCTTCCTTTTATCAGTCACGGACAGCACAGGGTTTAGTGTGGCATAGAAGAGGAAAGTGTGTGATGGGTAGAGTGCGTGTACACTTTTTTTTTTTTTTTTTAACATCAGATACATTTTTTCAATAAAAGCTAAGGACCATGAACAAGAAGATGAAAAACAAAATTCTTGTTTCAAAATCCATAAAGGACAATTTCAAAGTTTCAGATTTCTTATGTGGACACCGGGAGTCAAGCACATCATCAAACTAGACAACTAAATAAAAGTACTTTTCATGTTTAAGCACATTGAAAATGTATTTTCATCTCCCTCCAATTATATATTTTTGCATCCGAAAGATGTAATGCAACACTTAAAAGGAGTTGTCCGACATTAGCTTAACAAAAATTTTTGAGTTTATCTGTGCTGTATTGTCATAAATCACACCTACATTGTTATTTTTTGTTTTCTAACTTTTGTTCCTCTTGAATTATCCCTTTATTCTCTGCAGCTCCTTGTTTACATTCAGATCCGGCAAACATGATAACTTCCTGTGCAAAACCTCAGTCAGAGCTGTCACCACCCACCCCAGTGTCCAGCCCCACCCCAGTGTCCAGCCTCGCCCTCTGCCCGCCCCCTGCACACACATTCCCTGTCAGTATTCTTCCCCAGCACCTGACCTGGTATCACTACAGCATTGCAAATAACAGCCCCACATCGGGCTCTGCACACGCACACATATGGCTCTGCACACGCACACATATGGCGCTGCACACGCACACATATGGCGCTGCACACGCACACATATGGCGCTGCACACGCACATATATGGCGCTGCACACGCACACATATGGCGCTGCACACGCACACATATGGCGCTGCACACGCACACATATGGCGCTGCACACGCACACATATGGCTCTGCACACGCACGGCTCTGCACACGCACGGCTCTGCACACGCACGGCTCTGCACACGCACACATATGGCTCTGCACCGCACACATATGGCTCTGCACACGCACACGCACACATATGGCTCTCCACACGCACACATATGGCTCCCCACACGCACACATATGGCTCCCCACACGCACACATATGGCTCCGCACACGCACACATATGGCTCCGCACACGCACACATATGGCTCCGCACACGCACACGCACGGCTCCGCACACGCACGGCTCCGCACACGCACGGCTCCGCACACGCACGGTTCCGCACACGCACGGCTCCGCACACGCACGGCTCCGCACACGCACGGCTCTGCACACGCACACACATGGCTCTGCACCGCACACGCACGGCTCTGCACACGCACACATATGGCTCTCCACACGCACACATATGGCTCTCCACACGCACACATATGGCTCTGCACACGCACGGCTCTGCACACGCACGGCTCTGCACACGCACGGCTCTGCACACGCACACATATGGCTCTGCACACGCACACATATGGCTCTGCACACATATGGCTCTCCACACGCACACATATGGCTCTCCACACGCACACACATGGCTCTGCACCGCACACACATGGCTCTCCGCACACGCACACATATGGCTCCGCACACGCACACATATGGCTCCGCACACGCACACATATGGCTCCGCACACGCACACATATGGCTCCGCACACGCACACATATGGCTCCGCACACGCACACATATGGCTCCGCACACATATGGCTCCGCACACATATGGCTCCGCACACATATGGCTCCGCACACATATGGCTCCGCACACATATGGCTCCGCACACATATGGCTCCGCACACATGGCTCCGCACACATATGGCTCCGCACACGCACACATATGGCTCTGCACACACCCCCCATAGGGAACACATGTAGGGAGTGCATACTCACCCGTCCTCAGTCCCCGACGCTCCTGCACGTTCGCGCGCTGTCTGTGCTCTGGCCATATCAGCACAGTAGTGACGTCACCGCTGTGCTGAAGAGAGCACAGACAGCCGGAGGGACAGTGATGAGAAGCAGCGCTGCGCTGCTTCTCATCAGCACTTTCAAATGTACCGGCATCTGTGATCTGTGATGCCGGTACATTTGAATGTGTGATCCTGGGCAGGGGGCCCGGTGCTGGCGCTGACACCACGTCAGCCGCCGCCAGGCCCCGCCCCCAGGTCACGGACCCCACAGCAGTGCAGGGGGAGGTTACTGGAGAGTAAAAGAGGTGCGGGGGAATGTGTGGGAGGGTGCAGGGGGACTCACGCACTGTACAGCCCAGCAGGGAGGCAACATGCTGTTCCACATTTGCATGTCAACATGGCCCTGCCCCCTGCGGAGGGGGCTGTGCTGGCTGTGTGGAACAGGGCGCTGCAGCAGGTGTCCCACATGCTCTGTCGGCAGTGTGGGCTTCAAAGATATGGCACCTCGAGTCAGCGTGTGCGCAGATTGAGCTCTCAGCTCAATGACAAGCTGAGATCTCATCTGCACATGTGCCACCTCAGGGCGCCATTTAACTTAAGACTGCTGCTGGGAGATCAATGGGCCGGAGGCGGCATGTGCGCAGATGAGACCTTGAGCCAAGAGCTTCATCTGCGCACGTGCTAACTCCGGGCACCATTATTTGAAGCCTGCACCGCCAGAGCATCTGAGACACCCGCCACACTGCCCTTCTCCACACAGCCAGTACAGCCCCCACTGCACCCAGCACAGACTCTAAATCCATTTCTTCTTCCAGTAGACCTAGGACATACTCTTCCACCTAGCTGAACGTCAATACTGTATAATAGACCACAATGTCTTGAAAAAACAGTCAAGAAATTCTCAAAATCTCTTTATTAATGACCTTGTGGATGGGATTGATAGTAAAGTGTCAGTCTTTGCTGATGACACCAAACTATGTAGGATATTAAAAACTGACCTTGATAGTATAATATTACAAAAAGATCTGGATAAGATGTCAGAATGGGCAGATACTTGGCAAATGAGATTTAATGTTGATAAATGTAAAGTAATGCACCTAGGACGGAGTAATCCTATAACTGCGTATACATTAAATGGAAGTAAACTCGGGACTACAGAACAGGAGAAGGACTTGGGTATTCTCATTACAAATAAGCTGAGCAGCAGCACTCAATGTCAAGCAGCAGCTGCAAAAGCAAACAAGATGCTAGGGTGTATAAAAAGAGAGATTAGATCCCGTGATCCCAACGTATTGTTACCCCTCTATAAATCACTTGTAAGGCCACATCTGGAATATGGGATCCAGTTTTGGACTCCACATTTTAAAAAGGACATTCAGAAGTTAGAGTCAGTTCAAAGGCGGGCAACTAGACTATTACAAGGAATGGAAGGCCTCCCATATGATGACAGGTTGAAAAAGTTAGATATGTTTAGCTTAGAAAAAAGACGTCTCAGAGGAGATCTCATTTATATGTATAAATATATGTGTGGTCAATATAAAGGACTGGCACATGACTAATTTCTTCCAAAGACAGTACTAAGGACCAGGGGGCACTCACTGCGAGTGGAAGAAAAGCGATTCCGACAGCTAAATAAGAAAGGGTTCTTTACAGTTAGAGCAGTCAGACTGTGGAATGCCCTACCACAAGAGGTAGTAATGGCAGATACTATAACAGCTTTCAAAAAAGGGCTGGATGATTTCCTCACTACACACAACATTGTTGGTTATAAATGACTTAGTGACCAAATGTAGAACTGGTGGAGGAAGGTTGAACTAGATGGACCTAGGTCTTTTTTCAACCTTAGTAACTATGTAACTATGTAAAAGAATAAACATATGCATGTCCATGTAAAAATTACCAGCAGATCATATGTTCAGGCTTTTGAATATCTTAACTACCGTACTTCAGGTTTATAAAAACGTCATGTTTAAAAGTACCAATTTGGTATTTTTTTGTCTTATTTCAGCATTGATGCCTGTTCCCCAAAAATCCTTTAAAAAAGGTCAACATCATCCGAGTCCTCAGATTGCTCCAGTGTGTTTGCTGGGAGAAATGGAAGTCACTTTTCAATGTACAGTAAATCTATGAGAGCTGTCATTGACTTACATTGAAAGCTTGTTTGTAGTCACAAGATTGGCGGAGAGGGAGCGAAGCATGGCCAACAACAGTAGCAGACAGCGTGGGTAAGCATTTTATTACAAAAAGGAAACCGACATTAGTGATGCTACCGGCATGTTCTGGTTGGAAGACACTCAGCACTATATAATAAATACAAGTCAATGGGAAAGCTCAGAAGACACCCGGAAATCTTTGCTTTATAAAAATGTATGTCTGGCTGTCTGTTTTTAGTTTTTTTTTTGTAAATTAAAACACGCTAGCAATTTCTCAGTCAATGGAGGGACAAGCAACTGGAAAACGATGTAAGGAAAAGGGAGAAAAAAAAACAAAAAAAAAAAAAACACCAAATCGCTCAGAAACTACAAAAAAGATGTTTCTTTAAAAGGAGGGAAAAAAATGCCAGTTTCCTGGAGCATCTTCTGCTTGAAAATTTTGAGAGGTTTGACTCCGTGTGTACATACCCATACATAGCCAAATAACTGAGTTTCTAGTTTTCACCTGGAGTTAAAATGTAACATTAAATTAATAATTTAATGAGGACTCTAACATAGTTAGGTCAAGAAATCATTAACCATCCAACTGATAGCTCAGCACATTAATTGTAGATAAAGCTTTTAGTTCCAATAGTCAAGGCACTATGGAAAACATAGGGAGCCATTGGCAATTAGAGGCAAGCAGTGACGTACCGCCGATGGTGACAGGCCACAGGGCTGCTATGGGGCCTGTGAGTCGAGGAAACCCAGCGCCAACACAAGCACCACCTTGCACCGCACATTGAGTTTTATCGGCATCGATGATGCATATAGAGTTGAAAGCAACAATGAAAGAGGGAGCGATCTGCTACCTCCTCCATCATTCTCCCGCTGTGTCTGTGCTCTGACATCTCAGTACAGGGGCACGATGACATTATTACTGTGCTCCTGCTGTGCCAAGGCGTGCAAAGCTGCAGAATACATGCTGAGGAAACCAATGGAGCACCGGAGCAAAAGGAGAGGTATTAAACTTTTTTTTTTTTTAAACCAGTGAGTACACTGGTGGTGTATAATTATAGTATATGGAGAATGATTTAGGGCCCATTATACTATATGGAGAATGATTTAGGGCCCATTATACTATATGGAGAATGATTTAGGGCCCATTATACTATATGGAGGAATATGGGGCTCATAATACTGTATGGAGGGCCAAGAGCCAGAGAAGGGTAGAGGTAGAGGCTTTTCGCCGGTTTACCGAATCCGGCGCTCTCCCATACAGTGACTACAGTACAGTGACAGCGCAACAAGCGCCGGTCACATGCTGTCATGTGACCGGCGCATGTGACCCGGAAGTTACAGTGCTGTCACTGTACTGTATTGTCTGTATGGGAGAGCGCCGGATCCGGTAAACCGGCGAAAAACCGGATGTGTGAAACCGGCCTTAACTTGCATTAAAAACAGTGACAAGCCAGTCACGGGCAGCTTACAACAGAAAATCCAAACACAGTTGGAAACGTTTGTGACTGTGTCATAATGCATCACCGTAGGATAGCATTGGATGCCTTGTCATTAGCCTAAGGGCGAGGGCACACAATCTTTAAAAGCAGCGCGTTTTCACTGCGTCCAAAATGCTGTGTTGTGCAGTACAAGCACAGTGGATGGATTTATAGAAATCCCACACCCACTATGCTTCTCTTCTATGCAGAGTACACTGACCTGCGGCGTGACTTCCCGAGATGCGGCATGTCAAATTCTGCTGCGGAGCTGCGAGTGTGCCAAGCAGGAGAACACTGCGAAAATCCACTGATAGTGGGCACAGACGCTGCATTTTCCCGCAGAGAATATTGAGTCTTCGGAAGAGAAAAGATGCTGTGTCTAAAAAGCATTGTCTCCTCAATGTGGGAATGTTAACAGTGGTGTTAGTGATGTACATCACAATAAGGGCAGCCAGCACCTTTTTGGCCATTAAAACCAAAAAGATTTCAATGGACCTTATAAGCAAACAGGGATCTGCGAGCGCTTAATCAGTTTTAAAGAGGACCAACTACCAGGATTTTCCTATATAAACTAAAGCCCGTGCTATACTGGAGCTAGGATGCTGATTCTATACATACCATTTTACTTGTGAGATCGGATGTATAGTTCCTGAAATCTAGGCAAATAAAGCTTGTGAAATGCACTGTTATTTGAAGAGAGGTGCTTCAGAATATCTAATAGGTGGGTCAGGTTTTGCTAGTTATTCCCTCCCCAGTCTGTTACTACAGGGGGAAGAAGGAAAAGGGGGGTGGAGGAGGAGGAGGAAGGACAGAGGCAGGTATAACTAGCAAAACCCAGCCCACCTATTAGATATTCTGCAGCACCTCTCATCAAATATTATTGCATTTCAGAAACTTTACTTGCTTATATTTCAGAAATTATACATCCGATCCCACAAGTAATGGAATTTATACAATCAGTATGATAGGGACAGTATAGCACTGGCTTTAGTTTATATAGAAAATCCTGGTAGTTACCCTGTTTCTCCAAAAATAAGACAGTCTTATATTATTTTTGCCCTGAAAAAAGCACTAGGTCTTATTTTCAGGGGGTGTCTTAAGGGTGCTTTACACGCTGCGACATCGATTGCTAGCGATTAGCACCCGCCCCCGTCGTTCCTGCGATATGTGGTGGTCGCTGCCGTAGCGAACATTATCGCTACGGCAGCGTCACACGAACATACCTGTTCTGCGATGTTGCTGTGGACACCGAACAATTCCTCTTTCAAGGGGGGAGGTGCGTTCGGCATCACAGCGACGTCACAAAACGGCCGTCCAATAGAAGATGAGGGGCGGAGATGAGCGGCCGGAAGATGCCACCCACCTCCTTCCTTCCTCATTGCCGGTGGACGGCAGGTAAGGAGATGTTCGTCGTTCCTGCTAGTGATGGGCAGTCCGGCTCTTTTTGATGAGCCGGCTCATTCGGCTCGGCTCACCAAAAAGAATCGGCTCTTTCAGCTCAAAAAACGGCTCTTTTTTTTAAAAAAAAACCCCTCTGCTACACCTTGTGATGATACAGAACCTCCCCTGTACATTGGGAACCTCATTCTACACCCTTGTATGTATCTAGTGAAGCAGTAAAAACAGTTTTTAGCATTATTGTTTCCGTTTCCTCAGATTGTCAGCTCTTCTGGACAGGGCCCTCGCTCCTCTTTTATGTGGTGTTTTTTGTACATGTCCTTTCTACATTAGTCAGTGCTCTGATATGTGTCGCTCCTACAAAAGATTATAATTCCTGAAAATAAAGGCGAGTTGCAATTACTGTGCTGCCTGTCACTATATGTGCAACACACACTGTACATACTGAACACAAAGGACACACATACATACACACACTGTACATACTGAACACATTGTACACACATACATACACACATTGTACACACACACTGTACATACTGAACACATTGTACACACATACATACACACATTGTACACACATACTGTACATACTGAACACAAAGGACACACATACATACACACATTGTACATACTGAACACATTGTACACACATACATACACACATTGTACACACACACTGTACATACTGAACACATTGTACACACATACATACACACATTGTACACACATACTGTACATACTGAACACAAAGGACACACATACATACACACATTGTACATACTGAACACATTGTACACACATACATACACACATTGTACACACATACTGTACATACTGAACACAAAGGACACACATACACACACACATTGTACACACATACTGTACATACTGAACACAAAGGACACACATACATACACACATTGTACACACACACTGTACATACTGAACACAAAGGACACACATTGTACATACACACATTGTACACACACACTGTACATACTGAACACAAAGGACACACATTGTACACACACACTGTACATACTGAACACAAAGGACACACATACACACACATTGTACACACATACTGTACATACTGAACACAAAGGACACACATACACACATTGTACACACACACTGTACATACTGAACACAAAGGACACACATACACACACACACTGTACATACTGAACACAAAGGACACACATACACACACACACTGTACATACTGAACACAAAGGACACACATACACACACATTGTACACACACACTGTACATACTGAACACAAAGGACACACATTGTACATACACACATTGTACACACACACTGTACGCACACCAAAATATGGAAGCATAGGATACTGAATAGCAAAATCAGTTTATTTCAACACAACCTGGAACAGAAATGTTTAAATGCTAACATAGCATGGGTCCAACTTCTGCTGGTGGTGCACAGCACTACAAATCCCAGCAAGTGGAACACAATATGGCAATGCAACACTAGTTACATACCAACTTTTTTAACAGTTAAGTGACAATAAATGTCATTGAGGTAGTATTGCACATAAGACAAATGTATAGAGGTTGTCCTGACTAACATTGATGGTCTGGCCTTACTATAGGTAATCAATGTGTGATGGCTGGAGGGCGGATGTGCGGTATCTAGCCGCTGTCACTACATACAAGATGGAGCACCTTCATAACGGCAAATCTGGCCAGCATTAAGAACAGCTGATCATCCGAGGTGTCGGGTGCGGCCCTACAGCAATCACACATTGATCAACTAAAGCAGAGGTGAGGACCTCCAGGTCTGGAGGGTGCAGGTCATGTGTTCAGGATTTCCTTATGGTACTGTCACACTGGTGGAGGATCGCCTCTGAACATGCCTGTAGTCCAGGCGAGGCAGGGGGCTATACTTTGTATGGCTCCCGTCATGTGTCAGAACACTATTGCTGCGTCACACTGGTGGAGGATCTCCTCTGGACATGCCTGTAGTCCAGGCGAGGCAGGGGGCTATACTTTGTATGGCTCCCGTCATGTGTCAGAACACTATTGCTGCGTCACACTGGTGGAGGATCGCCTCTGAACATGCCTGTAGTCCAGGCGAGGCAGGGGGCTATACTTTGTATGGCTCCCGTCATGTGTCAGAACACTATTGCTGCGTCACACTGGTGGAGGATCGCCTCTGAACATGCCTGTAGTCCAGGCGAGGCAGGGGGCTATACTTTGTATGGCTCCCGTCATGTGTCAGAGCACTATTGCTGCGTCACACTGGTGGAGGATCGCCTCTGAACATGCCTGTAGTCCAGGCGAGGCAGGGGGCTATACTTTGTATGGCTCCCGTCATGTGTCAGAACACTATTGCTGCGTCACACTGGTGGAGGATCGCCTCTGAACATGCCTGTAGTCCAGGCGAGGCAGGGGGCTATACTTTGTATGGCTCCCGTCATGTGTCAGAACACTATTGCTGCGTCACACTGGTGGAGGATCGCCTCTGAACATGCCTGTAGTCCAGGCGAGGCAGGGGGCTATACTTTGTATGGCTCCCGTCATGTGTCAGAACACTATTGCTGCGTCACACTGGTGGAGGATCGCCTCTGAACATGCCTGTAGTCCAGGCGAGGCAGGGGGCTATACTTTGTATGGCTCCCGTCATGTGTCAGAACACTATTGCTGCGTCACACTGGTGGAGGATCGCCTCTGAACATGCCTGTAGTCCAGGCGAGGCAGGGGGCTATACTTTGTATGGCTCCCGTCATGTGTCAGAACACTATTGCTGCGTCACACTGGTGGAGGATCGCCTCTGAACATGCCTGTAGTCCAGGCGAGGCAGGGAGCTATACTTTGTATGGCTCCCGTCATGTGTCAGCACTATTGCTGCGTCACACTGGTGGAGGATCGCCTCTGGACATGCCTGTAGTCCAGGCGAGGCAGGGGGCTATACTTTGTATGGCTCCCGTCATGTGTCAGAACACTATTGCTGCGTCACACTGGTGGAGGATCGCCTCTGAACATGCCTGTAGTCCAGGCGAGGCAGGGGGCTATACTTTGTATGGCTCCCGTCATGTGTCAGAACACTATTGCTGCGTCACACTGGTGGAGGATCGCCTCTGAACATGCCTGTAGTCCAGGCGAGGCAGGGAGCTATACTTTGTATGGCTCCCGTCATGTGTCAGAACACTATTGCTGCGTCACACTGGTGGAGGATCGCCTCTGAACATGCCTGTAGTCCAGGCGAGGCAGGGGGCTATACTTTGTATGGCTCCCGTCATGTGTCAGAACACTATTGCTGCGTCACACTGGTGGAGGATCGCCTCTGAACATGCCTGTAGTCCAGGCGAGGCAGGGGGCTATACTTTGTATGGCTCCCGTCATGTGTCAGAACACTATTGCTGCGTCACACTGGTGGAGGATCGCCTCTGAACATGCCTGTAGTCCAGGTGAGGCAGGGAGCTATACTTTGTATGGCTCCCGTCATGTGTCAGAACACTATTGCTGCGTCACACTGGTGGAGGATCGCCTCTGGACATGCCTGTAGTCCAGGCGAGGCAGGGGGCTATACTTTGTATGGCTCCCGTCATGTGTCAGAGCACTATTGCTGCGTCACACTGGTGGAGGATCGCCTCTGAACATGCCTGTAGTCCAGGCGAGGCAGGGGGCTATACTTTGTATGGCTCCCGTCGTGTGTCAGAGCACTATTGCTGCGTCACACTGGTGGAGGATCTCCTCTGAACATGCCTGTAGTCCAGGCGAGGCAGGGGGCTATACTTTGTATGGCTCCCGTCATGTGTCAGAACACTATTGCTGCGTCACACTGGTGGAGGATCGCCTCTGAACATGCCTGTAGTCCAGGCGAGGCAGGGGGCTATACTTTGTATGGCTCCCGTCATGTGTCAGAGCACTATTGCTGCGTCACACTGGTGGAGGATCGCCTCTGAACATGCCTGTAGTCCAGGCGAGGCAGGGGGCTATACTTTGTATGGCTCCCGTCATGTGTCAGAGCACTATTGCTGCGTCACACTGGTGGAGGATCGCCTCTGAACATGCCTGTAGTCCAGGCGAGGCAGGGGGCTATACTTTGTATGGCTCCCGTCATGTGTCAGAACACTATTGCTGCGTCACACTGGTGGAGGATCGCCTCTGAACATGCCTGTAGTCCAGGCGAGGCAGGGGGCTATACTTTGTATGGCTCCCGTCATGTGTCAGAGCACTATTGCTGCGTCACACTGGTGGAGGATCGCCTCTGAACATGCCTGTAGTCCAGGCGAGGCAGGGGGCTATACTTTGTATGGCTCCCGTCATGTGTCAGAACACTATTGCTGCGTCACACTGGTGGAGGATCGCCTCTGAACATGCCTGTAGTCCAGGCGAGGCAGGGGGCTATACTTTGTATGGCTCCCGTCATGTGTCAGAGCACTATTGCTGCGTCACACTGGTGGAGGATCGCCTCTGAACATGCCTGTAGTCCAGGCGAGGCAGGGGGCTATACTTTGTATGGCTCCCGTCATGTGTCAGAACACTATTGCTGCGTCACACTGGTGGAGGATCGCCTCTGAACATGCCTGTAGTCCAGGCGAGGCAGGGAGCTATACTTTGTATGGCTCCCGTCATGTGTCAGAGCACTATTGCTGCGTCACACTGGTGGAGGATCGCCTCTGAACATGCCTGTAGTCCAGGCGAGGCAGGGGGCTATACTTTGTATGGCTCCCGTCATGTGTCAGAGCACTATTGCTGCGTCACACTGGTGGAGGATCGCCTCTGAACATGCCTGTAGTCCAGGCGAGGCAGGGAGCTATACTTTGTATGGCTCCCGTCATGTGTCAGAACACTATTGCTGCGTCACACTGGTGGAGGATCGCCTCTGAACATGCCTGTAGTCCAGGCGAGGCAGGGGGCTATACTTTGTATGGCTCCCGTCATGTGTCAGAGCACTATTGCTGCGTCACACTGGTGGAGCATCGCCTCTGAACATGCCTGTAGTCCAGGCGAGGCAGGGGGCTATACTTTGTATGGCTCCCGTCATGTGTCAGAACACTATTGCTGCGTCACACTGGTGGAGGATCGCCTCTGGACATGCCTGTAGTCCAGGCGAGGCAGGGAGCTATACTTTGTATGGCTCCCGTCATGTGTCAGAGCACTATTGCTGCGTCACACTGGTGGAGGATCGCCTCTGAACATGCCTGTAGTCCAGGCGAGGCAGGGGGCTATACTTTGTATGGCTCCCGTCATGTGTCAGAACACTATTGCTGCGTCACACTGGTGGAGGATCGCCTCTGAACATGCCTGTAGTCCAGGCGAGGCAGGGAGCTATACTTTGTATGGCTCCCGTCATGTGTCAGAACACTATTGCTGCGTCACACTGGTGGAGGATCGCCTCTGAACATGCCTGTAGTCCAGGCGAGGCAGGGGGCTATACTTTGTATGGCTCCCGTCATGTGTCAGAGCACTATTGCTGCGTCACACTGGTGGAGGATCGCCTCTGAACATGCCTGTAGTCCAGGCGAGGCAGGGAGCTATACTTTGTATGGCTCCCGTCATGTGTCAGAACACTATTGCTGCGTCACACTGGTGGAGGATCGCCTCTGAACATGCCTGTAGTCCAGGCGAGGCAGGGGGCTATACTTTGTATGGCTCCCGTCATGTGTCAGAACACTATTGCTGCGTCACACTGGTGGAGGATCGCCTCTGAACATGCCTGTAGTCCAGGCGAGGCAGGGGGCTATACTTTGTATGGCTCCCGTCATGTGTCAGAACACTATTGCTGCGTCACACGCGGCAATGTGTTCAGATCGCCTGCTCCTCATCGCCAGGTTTCCCAGCAGTGCTAGGCAACCTCCGAATTCAGGAGATGAGCGATGGCAGCGGGAAATTGCCCTGTCACACGAGGCGACACACTGGCGATATCATTGTAACTTGACCATGCCTACTAAGTTGCAGCATCGCCAGTGATACCTCCCTGTCTGACGGGGTCTTTAGTATTGCACAGTTGATAATTGAATCATCTACACTGTGTGTGGCACTCAAGACCTGAAGTTTCCCATCTCTGAATTAAAGTAAGGGCCGTGTCACACATGTCAATGTGGTGGGCAACGTCGCTGATGACCGTGTGACCCCGCCCACCGCATCAACGTCACGGGTGAGATGTCATATGTGACGATCTCACCTGCGACTTCTCCTGCAATGTCGCTGTGTGATGCCATAGCATCACACCAGTGTCTCCAGGAGCTATAGTGCAGCTCCTGAAGTCGCTGGTGTGAAGGTGTCACATGCAGCGATGTCGCTAGATTGCAGTTGCGTGGTTTTCGGTCCAGACCGAAAACTTCGCGACTGCGACCAGCGATAAATTGTGGGGCGATTTTGCCGGGTCACACGTGGCGATGCACTCACGATATCGCCGCAGTGACATCGCTGTGGCGATATCGTGAGTCACATTAGGCTGCGGGGAAACCAGGAGAGGTAAGTACAGATTTATTTTTTAATGAGTACACGCTCGCCAGAGGATTATGGGGGAGGAGGGGGGTGCATTATAGTCTATGGCGAGTTGTGAGGCTGCATTATGCTATGTGGAAGGCTGTGAGGCTGCATTATACTATATGGAGGGCTGTGAGGCAGTATTATACTATATGGAGGATAATGGGGGTGCATTATTATAATTGGATGACTATGGGGGACTATGGGATGCATTATAATATATAAATGACTATGAGGGTGCATTGTGATATATGGAGGAATATGGGGATGCGTTATAATAATTGGATGACTATTGTGGTGGGAGGAGAACACCATATATACCAGGATAAGGGACATATATACACGGGCCCATACATATGATCTGACCAACATGTGTGCGCGCGGAGTGTGACAGGTGGGGGAGTGCCCAGGTCTACATTTCATAATGTGGCTCACCAGACTCTAGTTACGCCACTGATAATTAGGAAGCCATACAAAAAAAGTGTTTTATAGATGTGTGCAGATGTCAGATCTATTTACAGCTAAAAATGCCAGGATTTGTAACAGAAATAGAAAAAAAGTCTCAACTGCGAGAATTGTGACACCGCAACGCCACAGACACATGCATATAGAGGCTAATGAATATGTTCTATGTAGTCACCAAACTAGTAAAAAAATATCAATTGTGGTCACAAAAAAAAATACACACACACACACATACATACACACACACATACATGCACACACACACACACACACTCACACACACGCACACATGCACACACATGCACAGACACTCACACACACACACAGCAGCTTCCACTAAACATTGAAGGAATGGAGACATGGCTTATTATCAATGATTTTCTCTTTTTTATGCCAGAAAGAAAACCTTACAGGGTTAAATGAACATGTCAGGGGTCATCTGTGCTGTGCACACACTAGAGAAGATGATCATTGTTATCAGCAAACAAGCTGAGCCCTCTCCTCCTACACATTACCATATGTGCCAGCCGAGGTCAGAAAACTTAACCCTAGCACATCATTCCCTGGTACTCAATTGTGCCCACTGAACTAAGGAAGAACCACTATGTGTGTATAGCTTTAAGTGTCAGCTCCTGCCCAGAGCTTGTGTTTACTTTACTCTGCTCCTTATCTCCTGCTTCCCCCTGAAGCAGAGAAAAAAAAAAAAAAAGCGGCTCTTTATGGCTCGTTCACTTTGATGATTCGGCTCATATCGTTCACTTCAAAGAGCCGGCTCAAAGAATCGGCTCGTTCGCGAACGACACATCACTAGTTCCTGCGGTGTCACACATAGCGATGTGTGATGCCGCAGGAACGACGAACAACCAGAAGCATGCACAATCACCGATATTTCGTAAAGGAGCGACGTGTCAACGATCAACAATTTGACATTTTTGCACTCGATCGTCGCTCCTGTGTGTTACACGCTGCGATGTCGCTAACGACACTGGATGTGCGTCACTAACACAGTGACCCCGACGATATATCGTTAGCGATGTCTCAGAGTGTAAAGCACCCTTTATTCTCGAGGAGACATGGTTGGGGGTAAGTTAACCGCCCACAAAAAGCAGACCCCCCTTCCCAGGATCATCATACTTACCAGTCCCGGGCATCTGTATGGCTCTCAGATCTCCCTGAAATCTCCCAGTAGCTGTGCTTCTCTGCATCTGACACTCACCGGTACAATCGCGGGCACGCACTCACAGCATCTGGAGATACCACGTGCTTTCGGCTATGTGATCCTCCGGCAGGTCCTGGAAGGTCACTGCACTGCACAGTATCGCCACTGAGAAGCAAACGATATTGCTGGATGTGGTGAGTGTGGATGCGATCTGTAGTGTGAGTATGTATGTGATCTGATGTGTGTGTTCCACTGCAGGACCTTGATGCACTTACCTGCTCCGGCGCCTGGGGAGTATGCTCGGGGTGGAGGGAGGGACTTCTCTCTACTTTCTTCTGGGGGTGCCCGCTGTCTATAATGAAGTGTCCTGTAGTGTCTAACTTTCTTACCACTACATTACACGTCATTATTGACCAAGACTAGGTCTTATTTTCAGGGGATATCCTATATTTAAGCCTCCTTAAAAACTCCTGCTAGGTCTTATTCTCAGGGGAGGTCTTATTTTCGGGGAAACACGGTAGTTCTCTTTAAACAGAACAAATAGTACTAAATGTTCAAACATTGCAATGTAATGCTGGAAACATACATAAATGTGCACTAACTACAAGTAAGAAGATCAACGTAACTTTGCCCTGCTCCAGCTTTCCAGTAATGGTTTATAGCTGCAGTGGTGACATCAGGACTACAGCACTTGTGACCCCTGCAGCCAATCACTGGTATAAGCAGAAGAAAGCCCACACCATCACAAATTATGGTGAGCAACCCTGATATTTTTAGCAGGCGCAAACTTACACATACTGAAGAAACTTTGAGAAAAAAAAACAAATACAAAAAACAAAAATGAAGGACATGGCAATGGTTACAGAATAATTGTACTCACTAATTATATGGATTTCATCTGACACTGCTGAACGCCCCTTGTGTCAGTAGTAAGACATGTATAACATTATACCAGGACACATACATGATTAGTCACCATGGCTTTTAGGACACAAAGCGGAGCATGCAGTGTAATCCTGTGTCCTGTGCTGTAGACCTATAGCGGAGCATGCAGTGTAATCCTGTGTCCTGTGCTGTAGGTACAAAGCACAGCATGCAGTGTAATCCTGTGTCCTGTGCGGTGTATATAAAGCGGAGCATGCAGTGTAATCCTGTGTCCTGTGCGGTGTATATAAAGCGGAGCATGCAGTGTAATCCTGTGTCCTGTGCGGTGTATATAAAGCGGAGCATGCAGTGTAATCCTGTGTCCTGTGCGGTGTATATAAAGCGGAGCATGCAGTGTAATCCTGTGTCCTGTGCGGTGTATATAAAGCGGAGCATGCAGTGTAATCCTGTGCGGTGTATATAAAGCGGAGCATGCAGTGTAATCCTGTGCGGTGTATATAAAGCGGAGCATGCAGTGTAATCCTGTGTCCTGTGCGGTGTATATAAAGCGGAGCATGCAGTGTAATCCTGTGTCCTGTGCGGTGTATATAAAGCGGAGCATGCAGTGTAATCCTGTGTCCTGTGCGGTGTATATAAAGCGGAGCATGCAGTGTAATCCTGTGTCCTGTGCTGCAGACATATAGCGGAGCATGCAGTGTAATCCTGTGTCCTGTGCGGCAGACATATAGCGGAGCATGCAGTGTAATCCTGTGTCCTGTGCTGCAGACATATAGCGGAGCATGCAGTGTAATCCTGTGTCCTGTGCTGTGGACATATAGCGGAGCATGCAGTGTAATCCTGTGTCCTGTGCTGCAGACATATAGCGGAGCATGCAGTGTAATCCTGTGTCCTGTGCGGTGTATATAAAGCGGAGCATGCAGTGTAATCCTGTGTCTTGTGCGGTGTATATAAAGCGGAGCATGCAGTGTAATCCTGTGTCCTGTGCGGTGTATATAAAGCGGAGCATGCAGTGTAATCCTGTGTCCTGTGCTGCAGACATATAGCGGAGCATGCAGTGTAATCCTGTGTCCTGTGCTGCAGACATATAGCGGAGCATGCAGTGTAATCCTGTGTCCTGTGCGGTGTATATAAAGCGGAGCATGCAGTGTAATCCTGTGTCCTGTGCGGTGTATATAAAGCGGAGCATGCAGTGTAATCCTGTGTCTTGTGCGGTGTATATAAAGCGGAGCATGCAGTGTAATCCTGTGTCCTGTGCTGCAGACATATAGCGGAGCATGCAGTGTAATCCTGTGTCCTGTGCTGTGTATATAAAGCAGAGCATGCAGTGTAATCCTGTGTCCTGTGCTGTGTATATAAAGCAGAGCATGCAGTGTAATCCTGTGTCCTGTGCTGTGTATATAAAGCAGAGCATGCAGTGTAATCCTGTGTCCTGTGCTGTGTATATAAGCAGAGCATGCAGTGTAATCCTGTGCTGTAGACATATAGCGGAGCATGCAGTGTAATCCTGTGTCCTGTGCTGCAGACCTATAGCGGAGCATGCAGTGTAATCCTGTGTCCTGTGCTGTGTATATAAAGCAGAGCATGCAGTGTAATCCTGTGCTGTGTATATAAAGCAGAGCATGCAGTGTAATCCTGTGCTGTGTATATAAGCAGAGCATGCAGTGTAATCCTGTGCTGTAGACATATAGCGGAGCATGCAGTGTAATCCTGTGTCCTGTGCTGCAGACATATAGCGGAGCATGCAGTGTAATCCTGTGTCCTGTGCTGCAGACATATAGCGGAGCATGCAGTGTAATCCTGTGCTGTAGACATATAGCGGAGCATGCAGTGTAATCCTGTGTCCTGTGCTGTAGACCTATAGCGGAGCATGCAGTGTAATCCTGTGTCCTGTGCTGTGTATATAAAGCAGAGCATGCAGTGTAATCCTGTGCTGTGTATATAAGCAGAGCATGCAGTGTAATCCTGTGCTGTAGACATATAGCGGAGCATGCAGTGTAATCCTGTGTCCTGTGCTGCAGACATATAGCGGAGCATGCAGTGTAATCCTGTGTCCTGTGCTGCAGACATATAGCGGAGCATGCAGTGTAATCTTGTGCTGTAGACATATAGCGGAGCATGCAGTGTAATCCTGTGTCCTGTGCTGTAGACCTATAGCGGAGCATGCAGTGTAATCCTGTGTCCTGTGCTGTGTATATAAAGCAGAGCATGCAGTGTAATCCTGTGTCCTGTACTGTGTATATAAGCAGAGCATGCAGTGTAATCCTGTGCTGTAGACATATAGCGGAGCATGCAGTGTAATCCTGTGTCCTGTGCTGCAGACATATAGCGTAGCATGCAGTGTAATCCTGTGTCCTGTGCTGTGTATATAAAGCAGAGCATGCAGTGTAATCCTGTGTCCTGTGCTGTGTATATAAGCAGAGCATGCAGTGTAATCCTGTGTCCTGTGCTGTGTATATAAGCAGAGCATGCAGTGTAATCCTGTGTCCTGTGCTGTGTATATAAGCAGAGCATGCAGTGTAATCCTGTGCTGTAGACATATAGCGGAGCATGCAGTGTAATCCTGTGTCCTGTGCTGTGTATATAAGCAGAGCATGCAGTGTAATCCTGTGTCCTGTGCTGCAGACATATAGCGGAGCATGCAGTGTAATCCTGTGCTGTAGACATATAGCGGAGCATGCAGTGTAATCCTGTGTCCTGTGCTGTAGACCTATAGCGGAGCATGCAGTGTAATCCTGTGTCCTGTGCTGTGTATATAAAGCAGAGCATGCAGTGTAATCCTGTGTCCTGTGCGGTGTATATAAAGCGGAGCATGCAGTGTAATCCTGTGTCCTGTGCTGTGTATATAAAGCAGAGCATGCAGTGTAATCCTGTGTCCTGTGCTGTGTATATAAGCAGAGCATGCAGTGTAATCCTGTGTCCTGTGCTGTGTATATAAGCAGAGCATGCAGTGTAATCCTGTGCTGTAGACATATAGCGGAGCATGCAGTGTAATCCTGTGTCCTGTGCTGTGTATATAAGCAGAGCATGCAGTGTAATCCTGTGTCCTGTGCTGTGTATATAAGCAGAGCATGCAGTGTAATCCTGTGTCCTGTGCTGTGTATATAAGCAGAGCATGCAGTGTAATCCTGTGCTGTAGACATATAGCGGAGCATGCAGTGTAATCCTGTGTCCTGTGCTGTGTATATAAGCAGAGCATGCAGTGTAGTCCTGTGCTGTGTATATAAGCAGAGCATGCAGTGTAATCCTGTGCTGTGTATATAAGCAGAGCATGCAGTGTAATCCTGTGCTGTGTATATAAGCAGAGCATGCAGTGTAATCCTGTGCTGTACCATATGACTTGCCAGGACTTGTATCATCACTTCTAGGCAGCAGCACCTACCTCTCCTTTTCCTCCCCATACACCATTGTACACACCATCGTTCTCCTCCTTCAGGCCCAGCTCCTTCAGCCATGCATACTGCGGCTGCTGGATTAGTAGCGTAGACATAGCTGAGATCTGTCTGCAACAGGAAGAAAAGATTTTCCTCTTGAGCACAAAATGTCTGGAGAGTGGGAAGGATAAGAGCAGCATGGTGAAGTCAGGCAGAGGGTGCAGCCGGCTAATGGGAGCTGGAAGAAGAGGACCCACCTCCAGCCCTGACACTGTGGATTGGTGGCTGCAGGCACAGCCCACACATGAGCCGTCAGTGTGCACAGTCCGGCTGCTCCTGCCCTGACAGTGTGGATTGGTGGCTGCAGGCACAGCCCTCTACAGCAGCCGGCTTCCTTCCTGTACTGTCCCCTCCAGTGTACTGTCCCCTCCAGTGTACTGTCCCCTCCAGTGTACTGTCCCCTCCAGTGTACTGTCCCCTCCAGTGTACTGTCCCCTCCAGTGTACTGTCCCCTCCAGTGTACTGTCCCCTCCAGTGTACTGTCAGGAACAGTTATTATTACTGTCTATATAGGTGCAAAAAGTCTAAGCACAGGATTAATATGGAGACATAGTACTAGTACTCCCTCCCCCTCACTAGCTCTGGCAGCACACTGAGACTATGTTTGTGCATTTCTATTTGCTTCCTAGGGCTTCTATAAAAGCACAACTAGAATACATTTACACAGGTTTAGGCAATAAAAAGTATATACAAAGCTTATTCACAGAGTAGCCAATCAAGACAAAAGACTGAAGGCTGCTTTACACCAGACAATCTATCATGCGATAGACAGGGCTGTATTTTGCCTTCGTGCTGCCCTAGGCACTTTAAGTGGTCGCGCCCCTTATTGACAACGTAAAACTGAGTTTTCGCACACGACATCTGTTTAAGGCAGATCTACTCTGTAAAACACTTGAAAAAGTATCAATGAGAAACGAAGGGCACTAACCCCCCCCCAATGGGAATCACCACAGACACATCAAAACATAGCATGAGTATAAAATATTCCCACCGTCCCCACTTATATACTGCGGAGCTGCCGCCCGACCACCGTGCGGAGCTGCCGCCCGACCACCGTGCGGAGCTGCCGCCCGACCACCGTGCGGAGCTGCCGCCCGACCACCGTGCGGAGCTGCCGCCTGACCTACACCCCACCTATTGTCTCCTCCCCATAATCCTATAGAATGTAAGCCCGCAAGGGTAGGGCCCTCTTCCCTCTGTACTAGTCTGTCTACTGTAACTTGTATACGTATTTTGTATGTAACCCCCTTCTCATGTACAGCACCATGGAATTAATGGTGCTCTATAAATAAATAATAATAATAATAATAATAATAATATACTGTGACTGTCACACTGCCCCTAATAAACTACACAGTGCCCTCCCTTATAAATTATACCCACCACACCTTCCTCAATTATGAAATATGATCTGCACACTGTCCTCACATCATGCTGCCCCCTCCTCACAGTGTCCCATGCATGCTGCCCCCTCCTCACAGTGTCCCATGCATGCTGCCCCCTCCTCACAGTGTCCCATCCATGCTGCCCCCTCCTCACAATGTCCCATGCATGCTGCCCCCTCCTCACAATGTCCCATGCATGCTGCCCCCTCCTCACAGTGTCCCATGCATGCTGCCCCCTCCTCACAGTGTCCCATCCATGCTGCCCCCTCCTCACAGTGTCCCATGCATGCTGAACCCTCCTCACAGTGTCCCATGCATGCTGCCCCCTCCTCACAGTGTCCCATGCATGCTGAACCCTCCTCACAGTGTCCCATGCATGCTGCCCCCTCCTCACAGTGTCCCATGCATGCTGCCCCCTCCTGACAGTGTCCCATGCATGCTGTCCCCTCCTCACAATGTCCCATGCATGCTGCCCCCTCCTCAGTGTCCCATGCATGCTGCCCCTCTCCATGAGCTCCTAATGCTGCCTTCCTCTTTTCCATAATGTCACCTCCATGCTGCCCCATTCATCCTAAGACCACCACACTAACGCTTATGCTGAGACCCCCCCCCCCCCCACACACACTACCCCACTCTTGATATTGACTCCCCTACATTGTTCCACTCCATACTGAGCCCAGACATGCTGCCCCTTCTCCATAATGAGCTCCCAATGCTGGCCCCCTCTTATTCTGAGCCCTTACACTCCCCCCATCGATATTGTCATTGCTCTATCCCTCAACCCTTGTCCTCTGTCTCTAGCATTGGCCACTCTCTCCCATTCCCCCAGCAGCAGCCGCTCTCTCCCGCCTTCACCAGCAGCCTCTCCCCCAGCATCAGCCTCTCTCTCCCCAGCCTCCCCCAGCATCAGCCTCTCTCCCCCCAGCCTCCCCCAGCTTCAGCCTCTCTCCCCCAGCTTCCCCCAGCATCAGCCTCTCTCCTCCCAGCCTCCCCCAGCATGAGCCTCCTCCAGCATCAGCCTCTCTCCTCCCAGTCTCCCCCAGCATGAGCCTCCTCCAGCATCAGCCTCTCTCCTCCCAGCCTCCCCCAGCATGAGCCTCCTCCAGCATCAGCCTCTCTCCTCCCAGCCTCCCCCAGCATCAGCCTCCTCCAGCATTAGCCTCTCTCCTCCCAGCCTCCCCCAGCATCAGCCTCCTCCAGCATCAGCCTCTCTCCTCCCAGCCTCCCCCAGCATCAGCCTCCTCCAGCATCAGCCTCTCTCCTCCCAGCCTCCCCCAGCATCAGCCTCCTCCAGCATCAGCCTCTCTCCTCCCAGCCTCCCCCAGCATCAGCCTCCTCCAGCATCAGCCTCTCTCCTCCCAGCCTCCCCCAGCATCAGCCTCCTCCAGCATCAGCCTCTCTCCTCCCAGCCTCCCCCAGCATCAGCCTCCTCCAGCATCAGCCTCTCTCCTCCCAGCCTCCCCCAGCATCAGCCTCCTCCAGCATCAGCCTCTCTCCTCCCAGCCTCCCCCAGCATCAGCCTCCCTGCTCCCAGCATCAGCCTCCCTCCTCCCAGCCTCCCCCAGCATCAGCCTCCCTCCTCCCAGCCTCACCTTCCCCCTCCCAGCCTCAGCCTCCCTCCTCCCAGCCTCAGCCTCCCTCCTCCCAGCCTCCCCCAGCCTCAGCCTCCCTCCTCCCAGCCTCAGCCTCCCCCAGCCTCAGCCTCCCTCCTCCCAGCCTTCCCCAGCTTCAGCCTCCCTCCTCCCAGCCTCCCCTAGCCTCAGCCTCCCTCCTCCCAACCTCCCCAAGCATCAGCCTCCCTCCTCCCAGCCTCCCCCAGCATCAGCCTCCCTCCTCCCAGCCTCCCCCAGCATCAGCCTCCCTCCTCCCAGCCTCCCCCAGCATCAGCCTTCCTCCTCCCAGCATCAGCCTTCCTCCTCCCAGCCTCAGCCTTCCTCCTCCCAGCCTCAGCCTTCCTCCTCCCAGCCTCCCCCAGCATCAGCCTCCCTCCTCCAAGCCTCACCTTCCCCCTCCCAGCATCAGCCTCTCTCCTCCCAGCCTCAGCCTCCCTCCTCCCAGCCTCCCCCAGCCTCAGCCTCCCTCCTCCCAACCTCCCCAAGCATCAGCCTCCCTCCTCCCAGCCTCCCCCAGCATCAGCCTCCCTCCTCCCAGCCTCCCCCAGCATCAGCCTCCCTCCTTCCAGCCTCCCCCAGCATCAGCCTCCCTCCTCCCAGCCTCCCCCAACATCAGCCTCCCTCCTCCCAGCCTCCCCCAGCATCAGCCTTCCTCCTCCCAGCCTCCCCCAGCATCAGCCTCCCTCCTCCAAGCCTCACCTTCCCCCTCCCAGCCTCCCCCAGCATCAGCCTCTCTCCTCCCAGCTTCCCCCAGCATCAGCATCCCCCAGCCTCAGCCTCCCTCCTCCCAGCCTCCCCCAGCCTCAGCCTCCCTCCTCCAAGTCTCCCTCAGCATCAGCTTCCCTCCTCCAAGCCTCCCCCTCCCAGCCTCCCTCAGCATCAGCCTCCCTCAGCATCAGCCTCCCCCTCCCAGACTCCCCCAGAATCAGCCTCTCTCCTCCCAGCCTCCCCCAGCATCAGCCTCCCTGCTCCCAGCATCAGCCTCCCTCCTCCCAGCATCAGCCTCCCTCCTCCCAGCATCAGCCTCCCTCCTCCCAGCATCAGCCTCCCTCCTCCCAGCCTCCCCCAGCATCAGCCTCCCTCCTCCAAGCCTCACCTTCCCCCTCCCAGCCTCCCTCCTCCCAGCCTCCCTCCTCCCAGCCTCAGCCTCCCCCAGCCTCAGCCTCCCTCCTCCCAGCCTTCCCCAGCTTCAGCCTCCCTCCTCCCAGCCTCCCCTAGCCTCAGCCTCCCTCCTCCCAACCTCCCCCAGCATCAGCCTCCCTCCTCCCAGCCTCCCCTAGCCTCAGCCTCCCTCCTCCCAACCTCCCCCAGCATCAGCCTCCCTCCTCCCAGCCTCCCCCAGCATCAGCCTCCCTCCTCCCAGCCTCCCCCAGCATCAGCCTCCCTCCTCCCTCCCTCCTCCAAGTCTCCCTCAGCATCAGCTTCCCTCCTCCAAGCCTCACCCTCCACCTCCCAGCCTCCCTCAGCATCAGCCTCCCTCAGCATCAGCCTCCCCCTCCCAGACTCCCCCAGAATCAGCCTCTCTCCTCCCAGCCTCCCCCAGCATCAGCCTCCCTGCTCCCAGCATCAGCCTCCCTTCTCCCAGCATCAGCCTCCCCCAGCATCAGCCTCCCTCCTCCAAGCCTCACCTTCCCCCTCCCAGCCTCCCTCCTCCCAGCCTCCCTCCTCCCAGCCTCAGCCTCCCAGCCTCCCCCAGCCGCAGCCTCCCTCCTCCCAGCCTTCCCCAGCTTCAGCCTCCCTCCTCCCAGCCTCCCCTAGCCTCAGCCTCCCTCCTCCCAACCTCCCCCAGCATCAGCCTCCCTCCTCCCAGCCTCCCCTAGCCTCAGCCTCCCTCCACCCAACCTCCCCCAGCATCAGCCTCCCTCCTCCCAGCCTCCCCCAGCATCAGCCTCCCTCCTCCCAGCCTCCCCCAGCATCAGCCTCCCTCCTCCCAGCCTCCCCCAGCATCAGCCTCCCTCCTCCCTCCCTCCTCCAAGTCTCCCTCAGCATCAGCTTCCCTCCTCCAAGCCTCACCCTCCCCCTCCCAGCCTCCCTCAGCATCAGCCTCCCTCAGCATCAGCCTCCCCCTCCCAGACTTTCCCAGAATCAGCCTCTCTTCTCCCAGCCTCCCCCCCAGCTTCAGCCTCTCTCTCCCCCCAGCCTCAGCCTCTCTCTCCCCCCAGCCTCTCTCCCCCCAGCCTTAGCCTCTCTCTCCCCCCAGCCTCCCCCCCAGCCTCAGCCTCTCTCCCCCCAGCCTCAGCCTCTCTTCCCAGCCTCAGCCTCTCTCTCTTCCCAGCCTCCCCCCAGCCTAAGCCTCTCTGTCTTCCCAGCCTCAGCCTCTCTCTCTCTTCCCAGACTCCCCCCAGCCTCAGCCTCTTTCTCTTCCCAGCCTCTCTCTCTTCCCAGCCTCCCCCAGCCTCAGCCTCTCTCTCTTCCCAGCCTCCCCCCAGTCTCAGTCTCTCTCTTCCCAGCCTCAGCCTCTCTCTCTCTTCCCAGCCTCCCCTCAGCCTCTCTCTTCCCAGCCTCTCTCTCTTCCCAGCCTCAGCCTCTCTCTCTCTCTTCCCAGCCTCCCCCCAGCCTCTCTCTCTTCCCAGCCTCACCCCAGCCTCTCTCTCTTCCCAGCCTCCCCCCAGCCTCTCTCTCTTCCCAGCCTCCCTCTCTTCCCAGCCTCCCCCAGTCTCAGCCTCTCTCCCCCCAGCCTCCCCTTGCATGATTACAGTGGACAAAAAGAGGCATCGCAATTTGCAACGATCATCAACTAACCTGTAAGGAGCCCATACATTCTAGGCTCTGCCTCTGCCTTACCTGCTCCGGTGCCCGCCGCCCTGCTCTGGCTGGCTCCTCTTCTGGCTGGCTCCAGCTTCAGACGCGTCCTCCTCCACGGCGTGTGTCATCTGCAGCATTGGACGCTGCAGCACGGGGCAGTCAGCTGAATGTCGCGCCCGCGCGCCTCTGACCCCGGAAGTGCAGGCCATGGAACTTCCGGGGTTAGTCAGCTCACTATGCCTGGCGCCCGCAATGTATTGAAATAGACAGCAGAGGTGCGCCCCCCCCCCCCCCCCGGAACACAGCCGAGTGTAACGGAGGGAGGGACGGGGGGAGGGGATGTAAAAAAAAAAAAAAAAAAAAAATTATAAATTTTTTTTTTTTTTTTTGCTGCCAGAAAGTGCCGCCCCCCGCAACGTGCCGCCCTAGGCACGGGACCACGGGTGCCTAGTGGCAAATACGGCCCTGGCGATAGATCGTCGGGGTCACGGCTTTTGTGACGCACATCTGGCATCGCAGGCGATGCCGGCCTGTGTGACACCTCCTAGTGACACAGTATCGCTCACAAATCGTGAGTCGTGTACTGCTCGCTAGGTTCCATAATATCGTTTAATTTAGTTGTTCATCGTTTCCGTGGTAGCACACGACGCTCCGTGTGACACCACGGGAACGATGAACAGCAGCTAACCTGCGTCACGCGGCCGCCGCCGGCTATGTGAAGGAAGGAGGTGGGCGGGATGTTTACGTCCCGCTCATCTCCGCCCCTCCGCTTCCATTGGCCGGCGGCCGTGTGACGTCGCTGTGACGCCGAACGTCCCTCCCACTCCAGGAAGTGGACGTTCGCCGCCCACAGCGTGGTCGCACGAGAGGTAAGTACGTGTGACGGGGGTTACTGACTTTGTGCGCCACGGGCAGCGATTTGCCCGTGACGCACAAATGACGGGGGGCGGGTACGATCGATTGTGAAATTGCACAATGGGACGTACCGTGTAAAGCCCCCTTGAGAGTATTACATTAAACATAGTAAGGTTTAGACCAGGGGTCTCAAACTCGGCTGGGTGTATGGGCCGCACAGAGGTAAAAAATAATTTGAGGGGCCGCATTCTTTGCAGGACAAAGTGACATTTTTATTGGTACCATATATATATTTTTTTACACACCTTTGTATCACTGATTTTGAACATTTTCACTTGTTTATTATAATAAAGGTGCACATTCTTTGTTTAAATATAAAAAAAAAAATTGATGGTAAAAAAAATGTCATGCCTTATTTTGTTTTGGTTTTTCTTTTTTACATTTTATCCCTTTTTTGTAACTAATAGTGTTACAATTATCACTATATAGAAATTTTGGGCAACATCTTTTAGTAATGTTCCCCATCTTGTTGTAATGTGCAGGAGCGCTATAACTTACCAATCGCTCTCAGCTTCCACAGACGCTGGAGTGAAGGTCACCCAGCTCCAGCCAATGATTGGTGCTACAGCTGCACTGATATGGCTGGATTTCAATGTTTCAGACATTTTCAATGGCTAAAACATTACAGTGGCTGTGATTGGCTGACGAACGCCACTCAGCCAATCACAGCCTCCATAGGTCCAGGGAGGAGACACCTGAGGTCTGACATCTCCTGAGGTCCCGTCCTCCCCGAATCTAAAGCCTGCTTTACACCATACGAGCTGCGTGTTTGAGACCCCTGGTTTAGACAGTGACATGTACACAAGACGGCTGCACATAACAGGCGGAGCTGGGTACCAGGATAGGTCCTATCTGAGAGTTTTCTACAATGTAAGTGAATCAGCACTGTATACATAATAGGGGTACACAGTATAAACAAATATGTATAGGAGGTATAACCAACCTGTGGACATTTCCTCCTATTGGAATGGCGCCAGGTCCCAAAGCGCGTTTCAATGCTAGCCTTCATCAGGGACGTTTTTGTTAAAAAGACTATATTACTTACCGGTAATGGGATTTTCCTGAGTCCACGACAGCACCCACGAGAGAGAGGGATCCGCCCCCTTCAGGACAGGAAACCTTCAGATAAAAAAGGGGCAGTCCCCCTCCCTCATCAGTTGGTTGCAGAGAACCGGCAGAGGAACCGCCAATGAATGAATATACAAAATAGACAAATCCCAGGACACCAAATGTTGAAAAAAAAAAACAAACAAACAAGAAAGGGCAGGGGTGTAAAGGGTGCTGTCGTGGACTCAGGAAAATCCCATTACCGGTAAGTAATATAGTCTTTTCCTTTCGTCACGACAGCACCCACGAGAGACTTAGAGAGAATACACTCAGAGGGTGGGAAAAAACTGCGCGAAGGGCCAAGCCTCCAACGGAAGACAGGTGAAGAACAAAGGCCAGCCGGCAGAGCCCGGAAAGGCGGACGGAGAGGACCAGGACGCAGCCGTACAATACCATCGATGGAGACACTGGTCACAGCCACCCAAGGGGGAGGTCACTGCCCAGGAGACGGATCCGACACCGAGGAGGCCAGAGGAACTCGCTTCATCACAGACGATAGGGAAACAGCACTCCATAGCCATCGGGACAAGGGACGGCACGCCACGCGAGGACCACAGCCGGAAACCTGAAAGACAAGAACAAAGAACAAAGACCAAAGACCAAACCCCCCCGCCAAGGGGCCGGCCTAGCGACATAGGCGAGGACAGAGACCCCTGAACCGAAAGGAATGGAGAAAACACCCCGCGCGGGAAGAACCCAAAGACACCCCGCGCTGCAGGAGAACAACCCGAACCGGAAAACCCCAAAGGAAGGAAGGACCAACGGACAGGGCCGGACAGGCGCGAACACGCCCAGGAGAGGCAAGGGCGACCAAGAGACAGAGGAACAGGTACAGCACCGTACCGGACGAGGAGGAGAAGAGACTCAGAGGAGAAGCAGGAAGCCCGGGGCGCCAGGCCAGGCGGAAGGCCAGGGAGGCGCAAGGCGGCAGAGGTGCGAGGCAGGGCAGGAGCGCCGCAAGGAGCAAGCACAAAAGTGCAAGTCCCAGAAACGCAGGATGAGAACACAGGCCCACACGACCAGGAGGTCCCGAGGCACAGAGGCCAAGAGACACAGAGGCCCAGAAGCACAGGGCCCAGGATGCACAGAGCCCAAGAAGCACAGAGCCCAAGAAGCACAGAGCCCAAGAAGCATAGAGCCCAAGAAGCATAGAGCCCAAGAGGCACAGAGCCCAAAAGGCACAGAGCCCAAGAGGCACAGAAGCACAGAGCCCAAGAGGCACAGAGCCCAAGAGGCACAGAGCCCAAGAGGCACAGAGTCCAAGAGGCCCCGAGGCCAAGAGTCCCAGAGGCCAAGAGGTACAGAGGCCAAGAGGCACAGAGGGCAAGAGGCCAAGAGGCCAAGAGGCAGAGGAACGGAGGACAAGAGGCCCAGAGGCCCAGAGGCAGAGAGGCGAGGAGGTACAGAGGCCAAGAGGCACAGAGGCACGGAGGCCAAGAGGTAAGAGGCATCGAGGCACAAGAGCCAAGAGGTACAGAGGCCCAGAGGCACATAGGCCAAGAGGCACAGAGGCCAAGAGGCACAGACGCACAAGGGCCAAGACGACAAAGGCCAAGAGGCACAGAGGCCAAGAGGCACAGAGGCATAGAGGCCGGAGCCAGGAGGCATAGTGCCCGGAGGCCCAAGCCAGGAGGCACAGAGGCCAGGAAAGCACAGAGGCCAAGAAGGCACAGAGGCCAAGAAGACACAGAGGCCAGGAAGGCACAGAGGCCAGGAAGGCACAGAGGCCAGGAAGGCACAGCAGGCCAAGAGGCACAGAGGCCAAGAGGCACAGAGACCAAGAGGCACAGATGCCAAGAGGCCGGAGCCAGGAGGCACAGAGGCACGGGGCCAGGAGGCCCAGAGGGCAAGAAGGCACAGGAGCCAAGAAGGCACAGAGACCAAGAAGCCAAGAGGCACAAAGGCCAAGATGCACAGAGGCCAAGAGGCACAGAGGCCGGAGCCAAGAGGCACAGAGGCCGGAGCCAGGAGGCACAGAGACCCGGGGCCAGGAGGCCCCGAAGCTACACAGAGGCCCGGAAGCCACACAGAGGCCCGGAAGCCACACAGAGGCCAGGAAGCCACACAGAGGCCCGGAAGCCACACAGAGGCCCGGAAGCCACACAGAGGCCCGGAAGCCACACAGAGGCCCGGAAGCCACACAGAGGCCCGGAAGCCACACAGAGGCCCCGAAGCCACACAGAGGCCCCGAAGCCACACAGAGGCCCCGAAGCCACACAGAGGCCAGGAAGCCACACAGAGGCCAGGAAGCCACACAGAGGCCAGGAAGCCACACACAGGCCAGGAAGCCACACACAGGCCAGGAAGCCACACACAGGCCAGGAAGCCACACACAGGCCAGGAAGCCACACACAGGCCAGGAAGCCACACACAGGCCAGGAAGCCACACACAGGCCAGGAAGCCACACACAGGCCAGGAAGCCACACACAGGCCAGGAAGCCACACACAGGCCTGGAAGCCACACAGAGGCCAAGAAGCCGCACAGAGGCCCGGAAGCCGCACAGAGGCCCGGAAGCCGCACAGAGGCCAGGAAGCCGCACAGAGGCCAGGAAGCCGCACAGAGGCCAGGAAGCCGCACAGAGGGCAGGAAGCCACACAGAGGCCCGGAAGCCACAGAGACCAGGAAGCCAAGAGGCCAGAGGCATCGAGGCAGGAGGCACGAGGCCAGGAGGCAACCAAGGCGCGCGGCCAGGAAGTCCAAGGCACAGAGACAGTACACATAGAGGCCCGAAGGCAGGAGGCACCGAGGCCAGGAGGCACAAAGGCCCGAGGCTAAGAAGTACAAAGGCCCGAGGCCAAGAAGGTACAGAGGCCTGAGGCCAGAAGGGCACAGAGGCCCGAGGCCAGAAGGCACAGAGGCCCGAGGCCAGAAGGCACAGAGGCCCGAGGCCAGAAGGCACAGAGGCCCGAGGCCAGAAGGCACAGAGGCCCGAGGCCCGAAGGTACAGCGGCCAAAGGCCAGAAGGGACAGCGACCAAAGGCCAGGAGGGACAGTGGCCCCAGGCCAGGAGACCCCGCGGCCCAAGGGCAGGCAACACAGAGGACCAAGGCCAAGAGGCACGAAGCACGAGGCCCGGAGCACGAGGCCCAGAGACACAGAGGCCCGAGGTCAGAAAGTCCGAAGGCCCGGAGGTACAGGGACCAGGAGGTCCAGAGATCCAATCCCCAGGAAGCGCAAAGGCTAGGAGGCTCAGAGACCGGGAAGGCCAGAGGCCAGGAGGGCGCGAGACCTGAGGACAGAGGACACAGAGGCCACAGACACCAGGAGGGCCCGAGGCCACATAAGGCCAGGAGGCCCCAAAGGCCACAGAGGCCCGGAGGCCCAGAGGCCACAGATGCCAGGAGGCCCAGAGGCCACAGATGCCAGGAGGCCCAGAGGCCAGGAGGTACAGATGCCCACGAGGTCACAGAGCCCACAGGAGCCAGGAGCCTACAGGGGCCACAGGGGCCAGGAGTCCACAGAGACCACAGGGGCCAGGGGTCCACAGAGGCCACAGGAGCCTGGAGTCCACAGAGGCCACAGGAGCCTGGAGTCCACAGAGGCCATAGGGCCCCGAAGTCCACGGAGGCCACATGGGCCAGGAGTCCACAGAGGCACAGGGTGCCAGGCAAACACAGAGGCTACAGGGGCCCCAGGCCATGTGGCAGAATCCAGCTCCAAAGCCCGGTCAGGAAGCCACACAGCCCGGCCCGAAGCCACACACCGACCCCGGACTAGCGCAGGCAGGGACTCCGGGACGATCCCCCGTGCACTGCCGGGACACCGCCGAGGAGACAGCGCATGGACGCGGCCCCAGACACAACACACCCACCGTGAAGCCGGAAGGCGCAGCCCGCGCCACAGGGAGAGGCGGCGGCCTCCGAGCACAGATTTTTCGCCGTGCGGCTGTGAAGACGCAGGCACGCGACAGGGAAGGCTCCGGCCCGACCGCAATAGACTCACAAGCATCGCAGCGTCCGGCCAGGATGGAGGGGACCACGGGCTTCCCAAGAAACCTTCCCGGCCGCTCCCCCGGAAGTGCTCCTGAATACTTCCGGGTCACTGCAGCAGGGAAGCGCGCACCTTCGACGCGGCAGGGCCCCCCCTGCCGCGCACACGTCCGGCAGAAGCACACCCTGCTTGCAGGCGTCATATCACCCGGAGGCAAAGCCGGACCAGGAGAAAGAGGACGAGGTGCACCGGAGGACGGAGTCCACGAGGGGAGCTCCACCGACCGTGCTTCCGGATCCAGAGCTCCGCCGTTCCCTTGGAGACCGCACGGACTCACCGGACGCAGGTACTGTAGGTTCCTCTCCATGCAGGACAGGAAACCAACTGATGAGGGAGGGGGACTGCCCCTTTTTTATCTATAGGTTTCCTGTCCTAAAGGGGGCGGATCCCTCTCTCGTGGGTGCTGTCGTGACGAAAGGAAAAGTATATGTAGTGTAAGTGGAGTAAGATACTCACAGATCACTGGCTTTCCGAGTTTTCACCACTGCTCTGGTCCTCTTCTGACTTATATCACTTCTATTCAGAGTTGCCGCCCGGATCACTCTGGGGTTTATGTATGAGCAAGAAGTCTCTATAAGGCTATATGCACACATTGAGTATTTCCGGAGTTTTTACCTCAGTATTTGTAGCTAAAACCAGAATTGGAACAATCAGAAGAAAAGTATAAAAGACACACGAGCACCACATCTGTATTTTTTTTTTATCCATTCCTGGGATTGGCTTAAGGCCCTCACGTTGATTAAACCTGGCTCTCGTTGCAAATTTTAGGTGCTCAGAGAAACAAAAGTTCATCCAACAGCCGAATAGCTCTGGCACACTTGTGGAATGAAGACAAGGAAAAAAATGTTTTGCTGCTCAAGTGTATTTATTTATTTGTGCATAAAAATTAGATCAAATCTCATCCCCAACGTTTCAACCATATATTTATGGTCTTTCTCAAGGGTACGATTTATCTGAGATAAAAATCATAAAGAAATACATAATTAATATCCAGTGTACATTAAAGTTAACAAAACAAAATCACAATGATTGGTCTGATTGGTTTCTCTATATCAGCAGCTTACCTCATTTATTACCCCCTGACACCATATAAAGGTAATTTTCAGCAACACAACTAATATATTCACTGTTAGGCGTACGTTATACTGGCGTTGACTCACATAGGAGTTATTCCTTGGTCTCTATGATGTATCTAATCAAAAGTTGTTGTACCATACAGAAAAAGAGTAAACCCTTTCCTTTGAATTACCTGTATACCGTCTGCATCTCACCTATGCAGAGCGCATCAGGTAGACATATGCTGTATGTTTCCTTTACTCTATGTATATTATCATCTATATATATGGTTCCAACTATATTTTGATACAGTATGAAAAAAAAATTTAAACAGTAAAAAAGTTTTTACAAGTAAAAAAACTTCTCTATATAAAATGTTTTTTCCCTTGGTACAATGGGTGAATCATACTAACTTTAATATATGTGTCCATTCCGTTTTTTCTATACGTCTCCAGTAGACTAACACTGCGTCCTGTTTTTTGGACACGGATTTCATTAATTACCACTTGACATTTTCGGTGCATAAGGTAGTTATAACATATACATACTGTAATCATTATGTCAATTCGCCTTGTCACATATACTTTCCAACACTGTGAATATTAAACAAATTATCTCTACCCCTTGTACAGGATCTCGGGCTTGCCAAACACAGTATCTTATTGTGGCGATCATCCGTCATATATTACTCATTAGCCCGATTTTTCCTTATAGGTGGGTGTATGTTTGCATTTTTGTACTCTTTATATGACTTTGATAACCCATAACTCCCTTATTTGGAGGCTATTATTGTTCTTCATCTTAATGTATATCATTTCTATATCATGTAAGAACTCCATTCATGTAATTTTGTGCTAAAAATGTGCTAAATTGTTATACGTTTCAGACCAATCATTGTGATTTTCTGTTAACTTTAATGTAAACTGGATATTAATTATGTATTTCTTTATGATTATCTCAGATAAATCCTACCCTTGCGAAAGACCATAAATAAATGGTTGAAACGTTGGTGATGAGATTTGATCTAATTTTTATGCACAAATAAATAAAGACACTTCAGCAGCAAAACATTTTTTTCCTTGTCTTCATTCCACAAGTGTGCCAGAGCTATTCGGCTGTTGGCTTAAGGCACTTACGGCCCTGTCACACACAGAGATAAATCTGTGGCAGATCTGTGGTTGCAGTGAAATTGTGGACAATCAGTGCCAGGTTTGTGGCTGTGCACAAATGGAACAATATGTCCATGATTTCACTGTAACCACAGATCTGCCAAAGATTTATCTCTGTGTGTGACAGGGCCTTTACAAATACTGATATAAAATTCTGACCAAATACTCCACAGGTGCACATGTCTTACACAGCCTGATGATTGTGTCTTGTTCTGACGCTACATAAACTTACATTATAAAGCAATTCCTGGCTCATACAAAAACTGACCAAATACTCAACATGTGCACTTGGTCTAAGAAGCTGTACGCAGTGCCAAAAACTCATTGTGGGCACACAGCCCCAGCTTACATAGACTTGAACTTTTCACTTATGGAAGTCGGCTCTTAGTGGCAGATCGGGCATGAAAGACCCATCACTAGCAGCAGAATGTAACACAACTTAGGCTGCATTCACACACTGAATTTTGTTCTTTTTTTCCCCACCATTGACAAGTTCCTGTGATAGTTTATATTTGACCAATGAATGGGGACAGTGGGACATCGCGTCTGTGAAGAACATCATACAATTTAGGGGGCTGTGGGGGACATTGTACTGGGGTCCGAGCTGTGGATGTTAAAAATTCATCATGGCGTGTAGACTAGATGGAGACAAAAATTAAGAAAACAATTCCTATCAGAGAAGATGTTACCTATAAGGAACCTAAATGTAAATTTTTATTTGAGATACTGACATCTCAACAGTTCTGTGGTTCCGGTATGTTCCACAGTCTGATGGTGACTAGTAGCAACAATCCCCAGTATCTCCTTACCATTGTTAAAGGGAACCTGTCCCCAGATTTGGGGCCTATAAGCTGCGGCCACCACCAGTGGGCTCTTATATACAGCATTCTAACATTCTGTATATAAGAGCCCAGGCCGCTGTGACTACATAAAAATCACTTTATAATACTTAACTAAGAGGCGTTGCGGTGCAGACTGGTTGGATGGGTGTCTCTGTTCTCCGGTACTGGTGCCTCCTCTTTTGGCCATCTTTGTCCTCCTTCTTCTGAAGCCTGGGTGCAAGACGCGTCCTACGTCATCCACACTAGCTGACATTGAGGTCCCGCACCGTCGAACTTTGATCTGCCCTGCCAACCATGTGCACTAATTCAGTTTGAAGCCAGGACGCCTACACCCGGCTTCATAGTGCGCATGACCGAAACTCCAGGGTCGTGCACTGAGCAAACATCCAGCTTCGGACGTGATGGCAGCGGAGAGGTGAGTGAGACCATCCTTTGACGCTGCACCTTCATTAGCATGTTAGCACACCCACAGGAACATACTAACATGCTAATGGGGCCAACTGGCAAGGGAAGCAACGCCCTTGGAACTAGTCCCCTCGCTCATTAGCATATGATATAAGATCTTTAGAAATACTTTTTCTAAAGATCTCTTTATCTATGCTAGTGTATACAGGGACGGTTAGGCAGGAATTGGTAATATACACCCAGCACTGCTCATGGTACTGAGTGCATATTGCACCTGACAGGTTCCCTTTAAACCCAGAGAAGCTTCATTATAGTGTAGGTACCCAGTTACAAGATATGCTGTAACGTGGCGACTGGGTAGATATAAAAATGGCCGTTTTTGTATGCTAAATATCTCATTCTTTTCTTAGATTTTCCTCAGCAGTAATGCATATTTATATTCTTATATTCATGGTCTTCATGCTTTAGCATTTCAGAGTGCAAACTGTCTTTTTGAAAATGATTTTGGTGGCATATTCATATACTTATTTATGATGATTCTGGCAATGGATTTATGTACAAATTGTGGTTCTAGTGCCATATTCATGCACTATGGCTGTAGGATTCTACTTATGTACTGATGATCATAATAGTTTTGTATTCATGTACTGATGATGGTTCTGGTGAGGGTCTTGTTGCCTTAGGCCAAAGTCACACTTGTGAATGTCTCGTATTGCATCATCCAGCACGGCCTGATGCGCTCCAGACAGGAGCGTCTCAGCTGCATAGAGCTACATGCAGCTGACCTGCTCCTGTCAGGAGAGTGTGCGGCCATGCCGGGTGATGCGACACGAGACTCACGCGAGGCACTCACAAGTGTGACCCAGCCTTAGGGTACTTTTACACTTGCGTTCAGCGGAGTCCGTCACTATGGAGAATAGCGCAGTCCGTTAACGCAACCAGGGAATTTGTTAGTGTTTTTTATTTCTAATAAATGATTTTTTCGGGTGTGTGTGTTTATTTACTGTAACTTACAGGTTAATCATGGAAGGTATCTCGTGGAGATGCCTGACATGATTAATCTAGGATTTAGTGGCAGCTATGGGCTGCCATTAACTCCTTATTACCCCGATTTGCCAATGCACCAGGGCAAATCGGGAAGAGCCGGGTACAGTCCCAGAACTGTCGCATCTAATGTATGCGGCAATTCTGGGTGGCTGCTGGCTGATATTGTTAGGCTGGGGGGCTCCCCATAACGTGGGGCTCCCCATCCTGAGAATACCAGCCTTCAGCCGTATGGCTTTATCTGGCTGGTATTAAAATTGGGGGGATCGCACGCCGTTTTTTTTAATTATTTATTTATTTCACTGCACAGTATAGACACGCCCACCGGCTGCTGTGATTGGGTGCAGTGAGACACCTGTCACTCAGCGTGGGGGCGTGTCTCACTGCAACCAATCATAGGCGCCTGTGGGCGGGGAAAGCAGGGAACACGAGATTGTTTAATGAGCGGCCGGCTTTTTCAAAATAGTAAAAGCCGCCGGAGCAGTGTGAATGCCGTGCAGCGCCGCGCCGGGTATCGGTGAGTATGAGAGAGGGCTGCTAACTTCAGTCACTCAGGGGATTAGCGGTCACCGGTGAGTCTTCACTGGTGACCGCTAATCAGGACGCGGCACAGACAGAGCCACAGCATGACAATGAAGTTGGGTGAAGTTCACCAGAGTTCATTCTGATCGTGCGGCTCTGTCTGTGTCTGCTGTCATCTGCCATTCAGCTCTGCTACATGGCTGTCTGTGTCTGCTGTCAGCGGCCATGTAGCAGAGCTGAATGGCAGATGACATAGTAAAAAATAGGCATTAAAAACGCATTACATACGCTAGTAAAATCATTAATTTATTCAGAAAAAACATCGCACTTGCGTTGCACTCGGACCTAACGTGAACTAAAATCAGCCGAGTTTTTCAGCCCAGTCGGACTGATTTTACTCGCATAGATTTGTTTTCAGCCTATCCCAAACTGATGAGTGAGGCTCCAGTCATGTGTATAATACAACGGTGCGCTCCAGCTACTAGCCAGAACTGAAGAAACACTGGCGTCCATCACAATGAGCAGGGAGGACTAACGCTCCCAGCGGTATGGGACAGTGTTCGGAGTCACACTCGCGCGAGTCTCGTATCACATCACCCGGCATGACCACACACTCTCCTGACAGGAGCGGATCGGCTGTATGTATTTCTATGCAGCTGAGACATTCCTGTCCGGAGAGTGTGCGTCCATGCCGGGTGATGCGCTGCAAGACTCGCGCGAATCTCTCGCAAGTGTGACCCCCGGCCTAAGATGGTTACCCCTGAAGATACAGGTCACTGGGTCACCTGCATTACATGCGGCATAGGACCCCTTTACGTAGATTTCATGCACGAGTGATAGAAGCAAAAACCGTGAGCCTCCTGCGCCTGCCCCGGCTTTGATAGCGTACAGGAGTGCGGGCTGCGCCTGCCCCGGCCCTGACAACAGAGCACAGGAGTGCGGGCTGCGCCTGCCCCGGCCCTGACCTGACAACAGAGCACAGGAGTGCGGGCTGCGCCTGCCCCGGCCCTGACAACAGAGCACAGGAGTGCGGGCTGCGCCTGCCCCGGCCCTGACAACAGAGCACAGGAGTGCGGGCTGCGCCTGCCCCGGCCCTGACCTGACAACAGAGCACAGGAGTGCGGGCTGCGCCTGCCCCGGCCCTGACAACAGAGCACAGGAGTGCGGGCTGCGCCTGCTCTGTAGCGTCCTCACGCTGACATGCGCATTACACCTACAGAAATCTTCCGCTCACTACTAGGCCGCACAAACACGTGACTCTACACCACGCCCCCTCCCCGGCTCGGCGCAGTCGTGGACTTTCTAACCGCCAGCAGGAGCACCGGAAGCAGCGGATCGGGCCCGGCCACCGAGCGTGATTGGCTGAGGCTTCGCGCTGCTCTGCACTCTCGGATCCGCCGCCGTTTGCTCCCGGTACCGCCGCCATCAGCTGTACAGTAAGTTCCTGTATGTTGTGCCTTCTGCAGAGCAGTGCAGCAGTAGGTGCCGCACTTGGAAGTCTGCTGCTCACTTCCATTAGGAGCGCCGCTCACACTGCCTTACACATAGTACTGCCTGCTAATATGGAAACTGTTAAACTTTCCAAAGAAGGTTTCAGCTATGAAGGTGTTAATAGTGCAAATCAATATTTTCCAAACTTTGTTTTTGCATTATTGACCATCCCCAAAAACAAAAATCCTTCACTGAGGGCTCTTGTCTTTAAAGGCGCTTTCCATTGCTCTGACAAGCCTTCCTCAATCCGTATGTTTCCCTCTAGTAAAATAAAACCCCTTCTACACCTCCGGCGCCGTTCTGGTGGTCGTGGAAGAATCCTGCATCATGTGATCCCTGCTGCCAATCAGTGGCCACCTCACTCTGCGCCCTCTGACAGTTCGGAGGGGAGTATTAGGCTATGTGCCCACGCTGCGGATTTACCGCGGATTTTGCCGAAAATCTGCAGCAGCGGCACTTCCAAGCCATTTCAATGGCATTTTGGAAATGCTGTGCCCATGCTGCGGATTTTTCCGCGGCGGATTTGCCGCGGATTTTGATCCGGAAAAATCTGCAGCATGTCAATTATTGTTGCGGATTTTGTTGCGGATTTTTCCCATGCAAGTCAATGCAAGGTGTAAAATCCACAAGAAATCCGCAGGTCTGTTCCCACAGGCTCTTTTTCCTGCGGATTTCGCAAACAAATCCGCAGGAAGTGATGTAGGATAGTTCAGGAAGAGGAAGTTTCACCATTTTGTAGTGTAGAGTAGTGGCAGTGTAGTCGTGTTGTGTCCGGACTCTGGATTGCCAGCTAAAAGCAGCTCGTTACAGGCTGCTTGCTTTTAGCTGGCAAAACAGGATCCCAGGTCTTTTTTCACAATTCTTTTAAAAAAAAAAAAAAAAAAAAATGTGCTCCGCTGTATTTTCACTGTCCAGCCCGATGCAAGCAAGCAACTGAGGGCTGTGCTTCTCAGCGGGATAAGGCTGAAGCATTCTCTGCCCCTCCCGCTGAGAAAAACAGTCCTCAGCTGCCTCTGAAAATGGCAGCTCCGTTGTGAAGCGCCATTCTCAGGTGCTGTACCGAGGCTCATCCAGATGCCCTGATGCATTTGGCTGGCTGGGTAATTACGGGGTTAATGCCAGTTTTCTGCAAACTGGCACTAAGCCCGAGGTTCATAATGTCATGCCTGTGTAGACACGGCCATTATGAACCTTCGTTTGGTACTAAAGAAAAGAAAACACTTTTTTAAAAATTTTATTTGAAAGAAAAACACACACACACATCCCTGATTGCCATCTTTATTACTCCATGAATCCCCGACGATAATCCATGACAACTACGAGCCGGGCTCCGATGTGCACCCGGCTGACCCGGGCACTGACGTCAGCCGGTGACAGCAGCCGTCAGTGTTCGAGATGCTGCAAAGCTCTCTTCCGGCTGCTGGTACCGGCTGACGTCCGTGCCCGGGTCACATGAGTGCACATCGTCAGCTGTCGGTGTGCAGTCAGCTGACCTGCCCGCGCTCGCGAATTAAGTCAGCTGACCAGGGCTCTGACGTCAGACGTTCCCAGCTGCCGGAAAAGAGCTGTGCAGCATTTAATAATACACTGACGGCTGCTGTCACCGGCTGACGTCAGTGCCCGGGTCAGCCGGGTGCACATCGGAGCCCGGCTCGGAGTTGTCATGGATTATCGTCGGGGGATTCAGGGAGTAATAAAGATGGCAATCAGGGATGTGTGTGTGTTTTTCTTTCAAATAAAATTTTTAAAAAAGTGTTTTCTTTTCTTTATTACCAAACGGAGGTTCATAATGGCCGTGTCTACACAGGCATGACATTATGAACCTCGGGCTTAGTGCCAGTTTGCAGAAAACTGGCATTAACCCCGTTATATTACCCAGCCAGCCAATGCATCAGGGCAGCTGGATGAGCCTCGGTACAGCACCTGTGAATGGCGCTTCACAACGGAGCCGCCATTTTCAGGGGCAGCTGAGGACTGTTTTTCTCAGCGGGAGGGGCAGAGAATGCTTCAGCCTTATCCCGCTGAGAAGCACAGCCCTCAGTTGCTTGCTTGCATCGGGCTGGACAGTGAAAATACAGCGGAGCACTTTTTTTTTTTTTTTTTTTTTTAAAAATACCAGTGAAAGGGAACATGGCACCACATTTTTTGGCTGTAAGCTGCGGCCACCACCACTGGGTTATTATATACAGCCTGTTAAAATGCTGTATATAAGAGCACAGTGGTGTTGGCCGCAGCTTTTTACAAAAAAAGTGGCGACAGGTTCCCTTTAAACATTTCTGCCCCTTTATTACAAAATGGATAATGGAGAAGAAAGGAGGGTTGGGACAGGAAATGACATAAAGAGCCTTTTTTTTTCAAACAAGCTTTATTCAGAAACACAATAGAGTACAATGGACAAAATCCACATCAAAATCCGCGTCAAATCCGCACCTATGCTAAGGTGCGGATTCCGGGGGAAAGCTGCGGATTTTGATGCAGAAAAATCCGCAGGTACATTCTACCGTGGACACATAGCCTTAGGGTGTGACGTGCCCACGATCAGTGTTTGGAGCGGTTTGGATGTAGCATGTTTCAGTTGCATCCAAAACGCTGCGTCGCACAGAACAAGCACGGTAGATGGGATTTATAGAAATCTGCCCACTGTTTGTGACCCGCAGCGAAAACTGACCTGCGGTGCGGCTTTCCGAGGCCACAGCATGTCAATTCTTTATGGAGTCGCAAGCGTTCTCTAGAAAAAGCACAAGCGAGGGACCGCAGTGCCCCAAACCCTGATAATAGGCACATGCAGCTGCAGTCTCCTGCAGAGAAGCACACAGCAGTTCCTGATCGTGGGCACGTACCCTAAATGTAATTACCTTTTAACCCTTTCACGACCGGCCGATTTTTCGCTTTCCGTTTTTTTTTTTCGCCATTCTTTTTCTGAGAGACGTAACTTTTTTATTTTTCAGTCAATATGGTCATGTGAGGGCTCATTTTTTGCGGAACGAGCTGTACTTTTAAATGAAACCATCAGTTTTACCATATTGTGTACTAGAAAATGGCAAAAAAATTCCAAATGCTGAAAAATTGCAAAAAAAGTGCGATAGCACTATGGTTTTTGAGATATTTTATTCACTGTGTTCACTATATGCTAAAACTGATGTGTGGGTGTGATGCCTCAGGTCAGTGCGAGTTCGTAGACACCAAACATGTATAGGTTTACTTTTATATAAGGGGTTAAAAAAAAATCGGAAGTTTGTCCGAAAAAAGTGGCGCACGTTTTACGCCATATTCCGTGACCCATAGCGTTCTCATTTTTCAGGATCTTAGGCTCAATGACGGCTTATTTTTTGCGTCTCGAGCTGACGTTTTTAACGGTACAATTTTTGCGCAGATGCTACGTTTTGATCGCCTCTTATTGCATTTTGCGCAAAAGTTGTGGCGACAAAAAAACGTCATTTTGGCGTTTGGAATTTTTTTGCCGCTACGCCGTTTACTGATCAGATTAATTGATTTTATATTTTGATAGATCGGGCGTTTCTGAACGCGGCGATACCAAATGTGTGTATATTTTTTATTTTTTTAACCCTTTAATTTTCAATGGGGCGAATGGGGGGTGATTTGAACTTTTAGGTTTTTTTGTTTTATTTTAATTTTTTAAAACTTATTTTTTTACTTTTTTTTTTTATTTTACTAGTCCCCCTAGGGGGCTATTGCGATCAGCATTCCGATCGCTCTGCAGTATCTGCTGATCACAGCTGGAAGGCTGTAAACAGCAGATACGCTGTCTTTCTCTTTTGCTGTGCCCCGGGCACAGCGAAAGTGAAACCAATTCATGTGTAGTACAGGAGTCATCACATGACCCTGTACTACCATGACAACTATCGGGAGTCACGTGATCGCGTCACGTGACTTCCGGTTTCGGCGGTAAGTAAAACTTTACCGCGATTGCGCTTATAATGGCGCTGTCAGGTATTGACAGCGCCATATAAGGGGTTAATCGGCACGAGCAGATAACGATTCTGCTCGTGCCTAGCAGGCACACATCTCAGCTGTGAAAATCAGCTGAGATGTGTGCCAATCGCGGCATGCTGCCGCCGGAGGACCGCGGGCAGTAAGATTATGTCATTTAGGACGTAATTTTACGGCCCGCGGTCGTTAAGGGGTTAAAGGGAAGCGGGTATTGAAGGGCTTGTCTGAGCAGTGGAACACCCTTTTAAGACAAAACGGGTACAAATTACCAGCCATACTAAAAACATAAGTATTCACAAAAGGCAAACCTCCTGCACCGCTGATTTGCTGTGGCTCTGGTTTTAGGTTACCGTATTTTTCAGACTATAAGATGCACTTTTTTTCCCCCCAAATATTGGGGCAAAGTGAGGGGTGCGTCTTATAGTCTGAATGTAGGGTTGCAGGGAATGAGGGTGCTGCGGTGGCGCGGGTCATCTGCGGCACGAGCAAGCTGTAGCAGCGTCTGCCATGACCACGTGGGCCCGCTCATTTCATATGCACGCCCATCATCTCTCAGCGCTAAAGCTGGCGCTGACAGGTGGGTGGGGTGATGGGCAGGGGGTGCACATATAGTAAACAGCCGGCCCGCATGCTCACCCCTGGCAACTACAGCCTGGAGTGATCATGTGCGTCTCTATTCACTGCCCCCATGCGCATCATCTGTGCGGGGGGGCAGTGAATAAGTACGGTACACTCACCCGTCACCGTTCCCCTGCAGCATCACGATGTCCTCCTGTCTGCCGGCCAGCTGATCTGTGTAGAAAGCGGTGAGCACAGCGATGACGTCATCTCTGTGCGCACGGCTAGTCTCCACACATATCAGCCGGCAGACAGGAGGACATTGCGATGCTGCAGGGGAACGGCTCCAGCGCTGCTGCTGACACAGAGAGGAAGATGAGCGATGCTGCAGGGAGTGAGGAAAGGTGAATATAAACGTTTATTTTTTTTTTTCTGTGCCACAGGATGCCGGCCATATACCAGGATGGGGGTATATTATGACCAGGATGGGGGTATTTATCAGGATGAGGGACATATATAATGAATGGGGATCATATACAAGGCAGGAGGATCATTACCAGGGTGGGGTACCTTGGTAGAGAATTTGGAGACATTACCCCCATAATAGTGTCAGCAGCAGATCCTCGCCCCATAACAGTGTGTCATGACCACATTTTTTTGCTTAAAATGTTATTTTCCTCCTCTAAAACCAGGGTGCGTCTTATGGTCCGGTGCGTCTTATAGTCCGAAAAATACGGTACTTACTTGATGTGATGGCCGATCTAGTATGTACACCTCTTGTCTGCAGAGGTCAGTGATTGGCAGCAGCAGTCCTATGCATTTATTGTACACCAGACTGGATCCCTCATAATTCTGTTCTCACCCCAGAGCAGTAAATAAATGATACAATTAAAGGGGCTTTCCACTGTAAAGGGAATCTGTCACCAGGATTATGCCACCTAATCTGAGATCAGCATGACGTAGGGACAGAGATACTGATTGCAGCGATGTGTCACTTATTGGGCTGGTAAGTGTAGTTTTGATAAAATCACTGTTTAATTAGCAGTAGATTATCATTAGAGGACTACTTAGCATGCTGCCAGGTAGCCCATCATATTCATGATCTCTGTATAACTGATAGATCTGCAGCAGAGAAAACATTTGATTTTATCAAAATAATAGCATTCATCCCAGTAAGTGACACATCGCTGGAATCAGGGTCTGTATCTTTACATTATGCTGCTTTCAGATGAGAGAGAAAAAACTTGGTGACAGATTTGGGGGTCCAAATCATAGACCCCAAATGATTTTATATATGTAACAAAATTAAGCAGGTTTCTTGCTTCCCCAGGTCCAGCGTTGGCTCTCTAGCCTCTAGTTTGTCAGCAGCTCACATCACCACTGCAGCCCATCAACTTTCATCTGTTTGCCAATGTACATGACATGAGCTGCTGAACTCCTCCATTAGCTGCAGCAGAGATGCGCATTGTTCACCTGACCTCCCTGCTGCCAAAACACTGAGACCGGAGCAGCGGAGAATAAAAGGATCTGAACCCGGAGAGGGGAGGTGAGTACCTGATCCGATATATAGTCCTTTTTTTTTTTTTTTTTTTTTTTATTCTTCCTTACAGGGGGTTGTCCCTATGGTTCCACCATGTAAAATACTGCAATACCTTTCCTCACCTCCAGTGCCATTCCAGTGAAGTCAGCATTGCCCCTTCCACTGCTCATTATTAATTATTATTATAGTGCCATTTATTCCAAGGCACTTTACATGTGAAAGGGGTATACATAATAGGGACAAGTACAATAATCATAAACAATGCAATGCTCATGTGTCCTTGTCACACAACGCCTGCCGCCAATCACCGCTGCCTTCAGGAAAAATCACATACATCTGGAGTAAGTGAAAGACATTGACGTTTTCCGTTGATATACCAGAAATAGGAATGTCCATTTTATCAAACAAAAAAGTTTGTATTCACCTCACTGGCCAGCATCAAGTCATGTGGGCACCGCATGGAGGTCCTACACTGGCCAGCATCAGGACATATGGGCCCTGCACACAGGTCCTACACTGGCCAGGATCAGGACATATGGGCCCTGCATACAGATCCTACACTGAAATGAAATCTTTATTTTTTTATATAGCGCTAACATATTCCGCAGCGCTTTACATACATTAGGAACACTGTCCCCATCGGGGCTCACAATCTAAATTCCCTATCTGTATGTCTTTGGAGTGTGGGAGGAAACCGGAGTACCCGGAGGAAACCCACGCAAACACGGGGGAACATACAAACTCCTTGCAGATGTTGTTGTCCTTGGTGGGATTCGAATCCAGGACCCCAGCGCTGCAAGACTGTAGTGCTAACCACTGAGCCACCGTGCCGCCCATACTGATCAGCATCAGGACCTATGGGCCCTTCTCACAGGTCCTACACTGGCCAGCATCAGGACTTATGGGCCCTGCACACAGGTCCTACACTGGCCAGCATCAGGACCTGTAGGACCTGTGTGCAGAGCCCATACTGGCCAGGATCAGGACCTATGGGCCCTGCACACAGGTCCTACACTGGCCAGGATCAGGACCTATGGGCCCTGCACACAGGTCCTACACTGGCCAGCATCAGGACCTATGGGCCCTGCACACAGATCCTACACTGGCCAGCATCAGGACCTATGGGCCCTGCACACAGGTCCTACACTGGCCAGCATCAGGACCTATGGGCCCTGCACACAGGTCCTACACTGGCCAGCATCAGGACCTATGGGCCCTGCACACAGGTCCTACACTGGCCAGCATCAGGACCTATGGGCCCTGCACACAGGTCCTACACTGGCCAGCATCAGGACCTATGGGCCCTGCACACAGGTCCTACACTGGCCAGCATCAGGACCTATGGGCCCTGCACACAGGTCCTACACTGGCCAGCATCAGGACCTATGGGCCCTGCACACAGGTCCTACACTGGCCAGCATCAGGACCTATGGGCCCTGCACACAGGTCCTACACTGGCCAGCATCAGGACCTATGGGCCCTGCACACAGGTCCTACACTGGCCAGCATCAGGACCTATGGGCCCTGCACACAGGTCCTACACTGGCCAGCATCAGGACCTATGGGCCCTGCAGACATCATCATGATGCTGGCGTAAAGAATTCTAGGCCCATCATTAACACTGGTGTTGCATACACCAGTTCTAATGAAGGGGCTCGCAGGAGTTCAGTGCACCTAGTTCTTGGCTTAAAGGAGCTCCTGTTACTCTGTGCGTTGCCGCCACCAGACGTTTGCCCCATTTGGGGACTGAAGTGCATTTCTGGAGAAAGCTACACCATCAAGGCGGTATAAGTTATGAATTTGATGGTGAGGTGCCCTGTCCTGCCCATGATACTACCGTATTGGCATAACTAGTTGGGGTTCATTATTTTTACACAGCAAACAAACTAAGAAAAAATAACTTCAACCTACAATTTGAAATAAAATAGATACAAACAAAAACTGATCAGTATATAATTTCAATTAGTAAAAAAAAATATAGATGATATATCCGTTTTTTAAAGGGACTCTGCACATAATGGCTGTTCAAGCAAAGAACAGGTGCTCGGTGCATCATGGCGGGTACAATCATTTTATATTCACCTTCCCACCTGCTTGTTTTCTCTATCTCTACCCCACCCGCCACTCATCACCTCTTTGAGTGACAGTTCTAGTTTCATAGCGAAAAGTGGAGACAGAAGACAAAATAAGCGGGTAGGAAGCTGCACTTATATGTTTGCCCTGCCATGATGCACGAGTGCCTCTTCTTGGTTTGAACAGTCATTCTGTGCTGACAGTCCCTTAAAGTGAGACTGTCTGCACAGAATGACTGTTGAAACGTAGCACAGGTGCTCATTTAAGAGCAGCGTCCCACCTGCTTGTTTTCCCTGTATCGCCAATTCTATTGAGGAGACGGGCTTCATAGTCAGCAGAAGGTGGAGATAGAAAACAAACAGGTGGGGTTGAGAAAACCTAAAGGGATTCTCGTCAAAGAATGACTGTTCAAACCAAGTACAGGCGCTCGTCTATCATGGCGGGACCAGTCATTTAAATTCACCTTCGCACCTGCTGGTTTTCCTACTATCTCCACCCTTCTCTGGCTCTATGAGTCAGCGCAGTCAGAGGGGGGTGGAGATAGAGGGAAACCAAGCAGATGTGAAGGTGTATTTAAATGGCCGAGCACCTGTACTTAGTTTGAACATTCATTCGGTGCTGACAGTCCCTTGAAGTATTCTTCAGTGTGTTATCTTGGGGTTTTTTTTGTTTGTGTTCTAAAAACTTTTTGAAATTTGTGTACAACTGTTGTATCTTTGGACGACAATATCATAATTTAAACAATGATGAGATTCTCTGTAGATAGAAGATGAAGGAGGAGCAGAGCTCTCTAGTTCGTTCCTCCCTGTCTAGTTCGTTCCTCCCTGTCTAGTTCGTTCCTCCCTGTCTAGTTCGTTCCTCCCTGTCTAGTTCGTTCCTCCCTGTCTAGTTCGTTCCTCCCTGTCTAGTTCGTTCCTCCCTGTCTAGTTTGTTCCTCTCTCTCGAGCTCATTCCATCGTCACAGAACGTCATCAGTAACAACTTCCCTCTCCTATCCCAGTAATGGGAAAATCTTCACTGAATACAGATTTCTTTGTCGCTCCTAATTGGGAGACCCAGACAATTGGGTGTATAGCTACTGCCTCCGGAGGCCACACAAAGCACTACACTTAAAAGTGTAAAGCCCCTCCCCTTCTGCCTATACACCCCCCGTGGGATCACGGGCTCCTCAATTTTCATGCTTTGTGCGAAGGAGGTCAGACATCCACGCATAGCTCCACTGTTTAGTCAGCAGCAGCTGCTGACTATGTCGGATGGAAGAAAAGAGGGCCCATACTAGGGCCCCCAGCATGCTCCCTTCTCACCCCACTTTTGTCGGCGGTGTTTGTTAAGGTTGAGGTACCCATTGCGGGTACGGAGGCTGGAGCCCACATGCTGCTTCCTTCCCCATCCCCCTTAGGGCTCTGGGTGAAGTGGGATTTTACCGGTCTCCAGGCACTGAGACCGTGCTCCATCCACAGCCGCTGGGGAATCTGCTGGATATGGAGCTGAGTATCGTCAGGGACATGGCCCTGCTACGTCAAGGTACTCTGTGTCCCCGTACAGACCGCGCGCAGACACACTGCAGCATTGCTGGGTGTGTTAGTGCGCCGGGGACAACAGCGCTGCGCGCTTGTGCCACTACTCACTACAGCTCTGCTGAGTGAGTTAATGTATTGGGAACTGCCGCGCCGGCCGCTGCTGTCAGTTTACGCTGCGGCCCGGCTGGGACTTGTGGTGCGCCGGGGACTTCCGCGCTGGCCGTGCATATATGACGGCCGCGCTTATTACCCGGCTTTTGCGGCCTAGTTTCGCTTCGTTCCCGCCCCCAGGCCTGCCAGTCAGGGGAAGGGCGGGACGCTGTACAGAACATCAGCGCAGAGGGCTGGAGTCTACTTTACATACTCCAGCCCTCACACTGGACACAGTGGGACGCCAGTTTCCCGCACTTTGTCTGAGGCACGCCCACGGTCCGCCCCTCTTCACAGAACGCCGGCAGCCATTCCTGTGTGCAGTCTGAGCTGGAGAGGGGAGACAAGTTCTGGGAGACCCAGACACGGGATTCTGGCGACCACACACCCGCGTTTGAGCGGGCGGTAAGCGGCACCTCTGGTGCTGACCCCACTAGTGCCGAAGTGTACATTTGTATTTTTATGCTTGCATGTTATACATTGCACTGTACGGTCGCTGGTGATTCTTGGCTATATACCCTCCTAGATTGCTCAGAGGAGACAACAGCATGTCATCCGCAAAAAGCAAGGGTGCCAAGGCACAGGCTTTCTATGCTGCTTGTACCGCATGTGAGGCTACTCTACCGGCAGGTTCCACTGACCCCCATTGTGTGCAGTGCTCGGCCCCTGTGGCACTTGCTCGGCCGGGGCCTCTGCTAGAGGTGACCCAGGGAGAACCACCTGTGAATACTGTCCAGGTGACGGGGACGGAGTTTGCAGTTTTTGCGGATAGATTGTCTGTGACTATGACTAAAATTCTAGAAACTTTGCAGTCTAGACCAGTAACTCAGACCATGGGCACTGTTGAATCATTGCTCCCTGGTCCCCCTCAGTTGGAACAGGTCCGGGCTCCGGGGGTGTCCCATGCATCCCAGGGTGAAGGCTCTGACACGGACGACAGTCCCAGACAGCCTAAGCGAGCTCGCTATGAGCGGCCCTCGACTTCATCACACTGGTCAGGGTCCCAGCAGGAGGACTCTCTGTATGATGAGGCGGAGGTAGCTGATCAGGATTCAGATCCTGAGACTGCTCTCAATCTGGATACTCCTGATGGTGACGCCATAGTGAATGATCTTATAGCGTCCATCAATAGAATGTTGGATATTTCTCCCCCAGCTCCTCCAGTGGAGGAGTCAGCTTCACAGCAGGAGAAATTCCATTTCAGGTATCCCAAGCGTAAATTAAGTACTTTTCTGGACCACTCTGACTTTAGAGAGTCAGTCCAGAAACACCACGCTTATCCAGATAAGCGTTTCTCCAAACGGCTTAAGGATACACGTTATCCTTTTCCCCCTGACGTGGTCAAGGGCTGGACCCAGTGTCCCAAGGTGGATCCTCCAATCTCCAGGCTTGCGGCTAGGTCCATAGTTGCAGTGGAAGATGGGGCTGCACTTAAAGATGCCACTGACAGACAGATGGAGCTCTGGTTGAAATCCATCTATGAAGCTATCGGCGCGTCGTTTGCTCCAGCATTCGCAGCCGTATGGGCACTCCAAGCTATTTCAGCTGGTCTTACACAGATTGACACGGTCACACGTACATCTGTTCCGCAGGTGGCATCCTTAACCTCTCAAATGTCTGCATTTGCGTCTTACGCGATTAATGCTGTCCTGGACTCTACGAGCCGTACGGCAGTGGCGTCCGCCAACTCCGTGGTTTTACGCAGAGCCTTGTGGTTAAGGGAATGGAAGGCAGATTCTGCTTCCAAAAAGTGCTTAACCAGTTTGCCATTTTCTGGTGACCGACTGTTTGGTGAGCGTTTGGATGAAATCATTAAACAGTCCAAGGGTAAGGATTCATCCTTACCTCAGCCCAGACAAAACAAACCCCAACAGAGGAGGGGACAGTCGGGGTTTCGGTCCTTTCGAGGCTCGGGCAGGTCTCGATTCTCCTCGTCCAAAAGGACTCAAAAGGATCAGAGGAGCTCAGATTCTTGGCGGGCTCAGTCACGCCCAAAAAAGACAGCCGGAAGACCCGCTACCAAGGCGGCTTCCTCATGACTTTCGGCCTCCTCTCTCCGCATCCTCGGTCGGTGGCAGGCTCTCCCGCTTTGGCGACATTTGGCTGCCACAGGTCAAAGACCGTTGGGTGAGAGACATTCTGTCTCACGGGTACAGGATAGAGTTCAGTTCTCGTCCTCCAACTCGATTCTTCAGAACTTCTCCACCTCCCGACCGAGCCGATGCTCTTCTGCAAGCGGTGTGCACTCTAAAGGCAGAAGGAGTGGTGACCCCTGTTCCTCTTCAGGAGCAAGGTCACGGTTTTTACTCCAATTTGTTTGTGGTGCCAAAAAAGGACGGGTCTTTCCGTCCCGTTCTGGATTTAAAACTGCTCAACAAGCATGTGAAAACCAGGCGGTTCCGGATGGAATCTCTCCGCTCCGTCATCGCCTCAATGTCTCAAGGAGATTTCCTAGCATCAATAGACATCAAGGATGCTTATCTCCACGTGCCGATTGCTCCAGAGCATCAGCGTTTTCTACGCTTCGTTATAGGAGACGAACACCTTCAGTTCGTAGCTCTGCCTTTCGGGCTGGCGACAGCCCCACGGGTCTTCACCAAGGTCATGGCAGCAGTAGTAGCAGTCCTGCACTCTCAAGGTCACTCTGTGATCCCGTATTTGGACGATCTACTGGTCAAGGCACCCTCTCAAGAGGCATGCCAACACAGCCTGAACGTTGCGCTGGAGACTCTCCAGAGTTTCGGGTGGATCATCAACTTTTCAAAGTCAAATCTGACTCCGACCCAATCGCTAACATATCTTGGCATGGAGTTTCATACTCTCTCAGCGATAGTGAAGCTTCCGCTGGACAAACAGCGTTCACTACAGACAGGGGTGCAATCTCTCCTTCAAGGCCAGTCACACCCCTTGAGACGCCTCATGCACTTCCTAGGGAAGATGGTAGCAACAATGGAGGCAGTCCCTTTCGCGCAGTTTCATCTGCGTCCACTACAATGGGACATTCTCCGCCAATGGGACGGGAAGTCGACGTCCCTCGACAGGAACGTCTCCCTTTCTCAGGCAGCCAAGGAATCTCTTCGGTGGTGGCTTCTTCCCACTTCATTGTCAAAGGGAAAGTCCTTTCTACCCCCATCCTGGGCGGTGGTTACGACAGACGCGAGTCTTTCAGGGTGGGGAGCAGTTTTTCTCCACCACAGGGCTCAAGGTACGTGGACTCAGCAAGAGTCCACCCTTCAGATCAATGTTCTGGAAATCAGAGCAGTGTATCTTGCCCTAAAAGCGTTCCAGCAGTGGCTGGAAGGCAAGCAGATCCGAATTCAGTCGGACAACTCCACAACGGTGGCATACATCAACCACCAAGGAGGAACACGCAGTCGGCAAGCCTTCCAGGAAGTCCGGCGGATTCTGACGTGGGTGGAAGACATGGCATCCACCATATCCGCAGTTCACATCCCAGGCGTGGAAAACTGGGAAGCAGACTTCCTCAGTCGCCAGGGTATGGACGCAGGGGAATGGTCTCTTCACCCGGACGTGTTTCAGGAGATCTGTCGCCGCTGGGGGATGCCGGACGTCGACCTAATGGCGTCCCGGCACAACAACAAGGTCCCGGCTTTCATGGCACGGTCTCACGATCACCGAGCTCTGGCGGCGGACGCCTTAGTTCAAGATTGGTCGCTGTTCCGGCTACCTTATGTGTTTCCACCTCTGGCACTGTTGCCCAGAGTGCTGCGCAAGATCAGGTCTGACTGCCGCCGCGCCATCCTCGTCGCTCCAGACTGGCCGAGGAGGTCGTGGTACCCGGATCTGTGGCACCTCACGGTAGGCCAACCGTGGGCACTACCAGACCGACCAGACTTGTTGTCCCAAGGGCCGTTTTTCCATCGGAATTCTGCGGCCCTGAACCTGACTGTGTGGCCATTGAGTCCTGGATCCTAGCGTCTTCAGGATTATCTCAAGAGGTCATTGCCACCATGAGACAGGCTAGAAAACCATCCTCCGCCAAGATCTACCACAGGACGTGGAAGATATTCTTATCTTGGTGCTCTGCTCAGGGAGTTTCTCCCTGGCCATTTGCATTGCCTACTCTTCTTTCTTTCCTACAATCCGGTTTGGATAAAGGTTTGTCGCTCGGCTCCCTTAAAGGACAAGTCTCAGCGCTATCTGTATTTTTTCAGAAACGCCTAGCACGACTTCCTCAGGTACGCACGTTCCTGCAAGGGGTTTGTCATATCGTCCCTCCTTTCAAGCGGCCGTTAGAGCCCTGGGATCTGAACAGGGTTCTAATTGCTCTCCAGAAGCCGCCTTTCGAGCCTATGAGGGATGTTTCCCTTTCTCGCCTTTCACAGAAAGTGGCCTTTCTAGTAGCGGTCACGTCTCTTCGGAGAGTGTCCGAGCTAGCAGCGCTATCATGCAAATCTCCCTTTCTGGTGTTTCACCAGGACAAGGTGGTTCTGCGCCCGATTCCGGAGTTTCTCCCTAAGGTGGTATCCCCCTTTCATCTCAATCAGGATATCGTCTTACCTTCTTTGTGTCCTCATCCAGTTCATCAATGTGAAAAGGATTTGCATTTGTTGGATCTGGTGAGAGCACTCAGAATCTACATTTCCCGCACGGCGCCTCTGCGCCGCTCGGATGCACTCTTTATCCTTGTCGCTGGTCAGCGTAAAGGGTCGCAAGCTTCCAAATCCACCCTGGCTCGGTGGATCAAGGAACCAATTCTTGAAGCCTACCGTTCTGCTGGGATTCCGGTTCCCTCAGGGCTGAAGGCCCATTCTACCAGAGCCGTGGGTGCGTCCTGGGCATTACGGCACCAGGCTACGGCTCAGCAGGTGTGCCAGGCGGCTACCTGGTCGAGTCTGCACACTTTTACCAAGCATTATCAGGTGCATACCTACGCTTCGGCGGACGCCAGCCTAGGTAGACAAGTCCTTCAGGCGGCGGTTGCCCACCTGTAGGAAAGGGCTGTTTTTTCGGCCCTATCACGAGGTGTTATTTTACCCACCCAGGGACTGCTTTTGGACGTCCCAATTGTCTGGGTCTCCCAATTAGTAGCGACAAAGAAGAAGGGAATTTTGTTTACTTACCGTAAATTCCTTTTCTTCTAGCTCCAATTGGGAGACCCAGCACCCGCCCTGTTTTCTTAGGGATTTTTGTTTTTTCGGGTACACATGTTGTTCATGTTGAATGGTTTCAGTTCTCCGATGTTTCTTCGGATCGAATTTGTTTTTAAACCAGTTATTGGCTTTCCTCCTTCTTGCTTTTGCACTAAAACTGAGGAGCCCGTGATCCCACGGGAGGGTGTATAGCCAGAAGGGGAGGGGCCTTACACTTTTAAGTGTAATACTTTGTGTGGCCTCCGGAGGCAGTAGCTATACACCCAATTGTCTGGGTCTCCCAATTGGAGCTAGAAGAAAAGGAATTTACGGTAAGTAAACAAAATTCCCTTCTTTACCTCAGAATTGAGAGTTTTGATAACCACTGATCACTTTTGGCAGAAAAAGAAGCAGATTTGTCTAAGATATATTACATAGTCGCTTATTTTCATGTGTACTATTGATTTAAGACACCAAAATTAAATTGATGGATATGTCCCAACTTCTGAAATGGGAAAAGACAAAGAAATGCGTTGGGTAACAGTGTTTTTTTTTTTGTTTTTTTTTTAACCCCTTCACGACCGCGGGCAGTAAAATTACGTCCTATTTTAACGTGACTTAACGACCAGGGACGTAATTTTACTGCCTAAACTTCATTTGATTGCCGTGGCCATAGCAACGGCTTTCAAATGATCTCCCCTGCTGTTTTTTACAGCAGGGGACCTTTGCTTGACCCCAGGGGGGGTGGCATCGCCACCCCCCATCGACGATCGTTGTGATTGGCTGTTCAAATCTGAACCGCCAACCACAACATTCGCACTGATTTCGGCAAAAATAATGCCCGAATTAGTGCGATACTATGAGATCCTGCTATGATCTATTGTAGCAGCTACAGCAAATCATAGGTGGATCTCAAACATGCCGCCCCCAGCCCCTGCAGCACTGATTGGAGCGATCGTGCTATGACGCGCAATCGCTCCAATCAGTGTGCAGTGGGGCGGTCTGATCTGCAGGTGGCCGCCCTCCCCAGGCCTGTGCTGGTCTGGGGAGCCTCCCCCAGCATGTCTGCAGCGTGGAGTGGCTGGTACTTGTGGTACCACGCCACCGCTGCCGCCGCTAATGTCACCGTCTTCTTGCCTGCTCCACGTGAGTATTGCACTCTTCTTCCAGCCCGTGCGCGCTCCCGTTATGGCCCCTGCGCGCTCCCGTTATGGCCCCTGCGCGCTCCCGTTATGGCCCCTGCCCGTGCCCGCCCCGATCTGCCCGCCGACATCCCGATCTTCTCCCCCTGCGATCTGCCTGCCTCCTCTGTCATCTCTATTCTGCTTCCTTCCTTCCTTCCTTCCTTCCTTCCTTCCTTCCTTCCTTCCTTCCTTCCTTCCTTCTTTCCTTGCTTCTCCGGTATCCCCCTCTGCTCTCCCCCTCCCCTCTCCCCCTCCCCTCTCCCCTTGACATCCTCTTACCTGCCTTCACCGGGTCATCCGATTTCTTCACTGGCCCGATCCAATCTGCCTCCATCTCTGGGTCCTTCTTCCTGGGTCTTCTGCTGATCTGTCCAACGTCCTGCCTGCGGCTCCTGTACAGATGTCTATCTCGCTTGCCTTCTGTACCTCCTGCTACTCCTCTGGGTACTGTGAGTATAACTTTTTTTTTTTCTTTTTTTTTTTTTTCCCCTGTATCCTGTCCATTTTTACACCTCATCTGTCCGTGCGTCCCGCCGAGCACTGATCATGGATGCAGATAACGGATCTGCATCCGTGGTCAATTTTTGGCGTGACTTTTTTTTTTCCGTATCCCCAACGCGTTTTGTATCGCATCTGTCCGTGCGTCCCGCCAATTGCTGATCAGGGATGCAGATAACGTATCTGCATCCCTGCTCAATTTTTGGCGTGACTTTTTTTCCGTATCCCCGACGCTATTTGTATCGCATCCGTCCGTGCGTCCCGCCAAGCGCTGATCAGGGATGCAGATAACGGATCTGCATCCCTGTTCAATTTTTGGCGTGACTTTTTTCTGTATTCGCGACGCTTTTTGTATCGCATCCGTCCGTGTGTCCCGCCGTGCGCTGATCAGGGATGCACATAACGGATCGGCATCCCTGCTCAATTTTTGGCGTGACCTTTTTTTTTTCCGTATCCCCAACGCTTTTTGTATCTCATCCGACCGTGCGTCCTGCAGCGGCCGATCAGTGCACTGCGTCTGTGCGTTTGAAAAGTCAAATGGCGTTCCTTCTCTTCTGAACCCCACCATGCGCCCAAACAATTACTTTCCACCACATATGAGGTATCTGCGTACTCAGGAAAAATTGCACAATACGTTTTATGGTGCATTTTTTCCTGATACCGTTGTAAAAAAAAAAAAAGCTACCTGGTTGATACAAAAATTTTGTGGTTAAAAAAAAATAATAATTTTCACGGTTCAACGTTATCAACTTCTGTGGAGCCCCTGGGGGTAAAAGGGGCTCACCAAACATCTAGATAAATTCCTTGAGGGGTCTAGTTCCGAAATGGGGTAATTTGTGGGAGAGCTCCACTGTTTAGGCACCATAGTGGGTCTCCAAACGTGACATGGCGTCCGCTAATGATTCCAACCAATTTTGCTGTCAAATGGCGCTCCTTCTCTTCTGAGCCCCGCCATGCGCCCAAACAATTACTTTCCACCACATATGAGGTATCTGCGTACTCAGGAAAATATGCACTATAAATTTTATGGTGAATTTTTTGCTGATACCCTTGTGAAAAAAAAGCTACCTAGTTGAAGCAACAGTTTTGTGGTAAAAAAAATTTTTTTTCTTTTCATAGCTCAACGTTATAAACTTCTGTGAAGCCCCCAGGTGTTCCAAGTGCTCACCAAACATCTAGAAAAATTATTTGAGGGCTCTAGTTTCCAAAATGGGGTCACTTGTGGGGGAGCTCCAATGTTTAGGCACCTCAGGGGGTCTTCAAACCCGACATGGCGTCCGCTAATGAGTGCAGCTAATTTTGCACTCAAAAATTCAAATGGCGGTCCTTGCCTTCCGAGCACTGCCGTGTGTCCAAACATTTGATTTCCACCACATATGAGGTATCTGCGTACTCAGGAGAAAATGCACAATACTTTTTTATGGTGCATTTTTTCCTGATGCCCTTGTGGAAGTAAAAGCTACCTAGTTGAAGCAACCGTTTTGTGGTAAAAAAAAAATTCTTTTCACAGCTCAACGTTATAAACCTCTGTGAAGCCCCCAGGTGTTCAAAGTGCTCACCAAACATCTAGAAAAATTATTTGAGGGCTCTAGTTTCCAAAATGGGGTCACTTGTGGGGGAGCTCCATTGTTTAGGCACCTCAGGGGGTCTTCAAACCCGACATGGCGTCCGCTAATGAGTGCAGCTAATTTTGCGTTCAAAAATTCAAATGGCGCTCCTTCCCTTCCGAGCTCCGCTGTGCGCCCAAACAATTGATTTTTACCACATATGTGGTATCAGCGTACTCAGGAGAAAATGCACAATAAATTGTAGGGTGCACTTTCTCTTTTCTCCCTTGTGAAAATGAAAATTTTATGGCTAAAGTAACATTTTTGTGTTAAAAAGTAAAATTTTCATTTTTTCCTTCCACATTGCTTTGGTTCCTGTGAAGCACCTAAAGGGTTAATAATCTTATTGGATGTGGTTTTGAGCAGAGTGAGGGGTGCAGTTTTTAGAATGGGGTCACTTTTGGGTATTTTCTGTCACCTAGGTCTCTCAAAGTCACTTCAAATGTGATGTCCCTAAAAAAAATTATTTTGTTGGAAAAATGAGAAATCGCTGATGACCTTTGACCCCTTCTAACTTCCTAACGAAAAAAAATTTTGTTTCGAAAATTGCGCTGATGTAAAGTAGACAAGTGGGAAAGTTTATTTAGTAACTATTATGTGTGACATATCTCTCAGATTTATGGGCATAAATTTTCAAAGTTTGAAAATTGCGAAATTTTCAAAATTTTTGCAAAATTTCCTAAATTTTCACAAATAAACGCAAAAATTATCGGTTTAAATTTACCACTGACATGAAGTACAATATGTCACGAAAAAACAATCTCAGAATTGCCAGGATCCGTTGAAGCGTTTCAGAGTTATAACCTGTCAAAGTGACACTGGTCAGAATTGCAAAAAATGGCCCAGTCATTAGGGTGTTTTAGTGGCCGGGGGTGAAGGGGTTAATGTATAAGTTGTGAAAATGTATAAATTTGCTCTTCTGTGTATAATTAATCTCTGATCGTTTATAACTTTTTTTTTTTTTTTTTCCCCCTCCGTCAGATTCAGTCATGCCTTCCTGTATCGTCAGTGGCTGTATTCATAAGACTACAAAGAAACAATGCAGTGAGGACGGGATCATAATGCATGCGTTTCCATCTAGCCTCTCTAGAATAAAGCTGTGGCTCAGAAGTATTGAAAAAAATAACCATCAGTTCTTTGGAAATATTGACTCTTTGTCCGACAGCATCCACTATAAGAAGAATAATAGTTCTTTTCGGATATGTTCTGACCACTTTCCGTTAGAATGCTATGTCTCAGCGCACAGTAGGAGGCGAGCTCTGAGGCAGGATGCAGTACCATCCATTTTCCGCGCCCCACTTACCTTACCTGATTTACCAGATACTACCGCTGCACAAAAAGTTCCTTTCATGGTGGATGCCATCACACAGACCGATCCGTATACAAACACAGAGGACAAAGGTGCACAATGGCCAGAGTTTGAGTTCAATATTGGAGGGCAGCGTTGGAAGATAGAGCATGACCATATATACCACACTCCCCGATTTACTAGCAAAAATTCTCAGCGACCTATGAATGTTAGCCCCCATGTAAATAACAAAAGCTTTCCTACAATTTATGAATTAAAAATAGAACAGTCCACTCAGCAAAAAGAGCCAGTGTCAGTGAATGCCTCCCACTGCTCGGAACCAACCCAGGAGCACGCACCTCGTTTATCTGCGTTTTCAGAGAGGGCCAGATGTATGCGGCAAAAAGTTGCCGATAAGAACCTTGTAAATGAACGCAAATTTATTGTATTTGAGTCATGCCTTGATGTTCTGTTTGAAAAGGTTAGATGCAAGTTTGGAGACTGTAATTCCCCCATTATCCGTACACAGAAACATGTTTTGGGCACATATTTGTCTGTGGCTGCTCAGTGTTATAAAGGACACACCTTTCATCTGTGGCACAGTCAGCCTACCAGAGGTGAAGTTGCTCTTGGAAATGTCTTGAGCTCAGCTGCCGTCTTATTTAGTGGATCACATTTTCACAAAGTACAAGAGATGTGCCAGTTATTGGGACTGCAGTTCATATCACCCCGCTTATATGACTTGTATCAACAAAACTACCTGATTCCTACAGTGGACATCCACTGGCAGCAGGAACGTCTGAGGCTCAATGACGCTTCTTTAGGGACTCGACTATGTCTTACAGGTAGTGGGCAATGCACTACTTATGAGAATGGTTTAAAGCATGGCATCTACACCTTCCTTGATGTTGCAACCAAGAGAATTGTTGACTTGGAACCTATTCAGGGAACCAAAGCGAACTCCTGTGCAGCCTTGAAAAAAAAGGCTTTTGTAAGGTGCTTAAATCGAATTTTACGGGATCAGTTTGAGGTAGCAGCTATTGCTACAGAAGATCATCTGAAAATAAAAAAAACTTGTGAGCAGCACTATAGGATCCCACATGAGTATGATGCTTGGCAATACACAAAAAGCATCGAAAAACGTCTTCTGGCAGCAAGCAAGAAGGAAAATTGTTCTGTCATTGCAAAATGGATTCCTAGCATAAAAAAACACTTGTGGTGGTGCTCAAGTACCAGCAATGGAAATGCTGAGGTGCTTCGTGAACTGTGGCAATCATTGCTTATGCATGTGACTGATCGACATGAATGGGATCATGGGGATATGTTCCATGCGTGCGCACATAGACAGTTAACAAGAATTGAGCGTCTTCGTCGACCCTGGATTAAAGAAAACTCCCAGCCGTATCTTGCGTTGTATGATGTGGTGATGAATCCCAAAGTCCTAAAAGACCTCCACCATCTCTCTCAGTTTTTGCACACGGGAGAAATAGCGGTATATCACCATTATTTATCAAAATACTGTCCCAAAAAGTTTCATTTCAAAGTGAACGCATTAGAGGCTCGGATAAAGCTGGCCGCATTGGCACACAACGCAAATGTTCACAAACCACGTGCAAAAACCAATTCCATACACCATGGAAAAGCTGCCATCGGGACACTGAGACTTGATATGGTTTCCACATGGAACAAGTCATGCATCTCAAAGACACTCTGTGGATCCTCTACTAATTCACACATATTTCCCATGATGACCGATGTCCTGAAGTTCTTTGATTATCGGCTTCTAAATCGTTCCTTGTGGACAGCCATAATAAAAGACTTTTCAGAACAGAGACTAAGCAAAAGAAGTTACTAACGTTAGTATCACTTACCTGTACATTTGGATGGGAACATACTCTTTTTGTTACTTTTTTAAATAAAATTCAGAAAAATACTTTACTACAAAAAAATCAATGAAACTTGCTTTAGGCTTTTTTTTTTTTTTTTTTTTTTTTGCGGCTTTGCTGCAGAAATTTCTGCAGAAAATGGTTGTAATCTTTCTGCAGACATTCCCCAGCAAAACCTATGGAAAAAAAAAAATAGCTGTGCGCACACTGCGTTTTTTTTCTCAAGAACATTCATTCTGCAGAATTTCTTGAGAAAAAGAATGAGGATGTCACTACTTTTCTGCATATACCTGCGTTTTTTTGCCATAGATAATAGTAAAAAACCGCAGGGACCAACCTGCGGAAACAACGCACCAAAACTGCGGTAAAAGCACATGTGGTTTTCGGTGCGGTATTGGTGCGTTTTTTGACCGCAAGTGCGCTAATCTTTCAGACTCAAGAAATTTCTTGAGAAAAATCCTTTTTCTAGTGTGAACAGAGCCTTAAAATATACAGTTTTCATGGCTTACAAATAATTGTTTCTGCACATTTAAGCATTTTTGTATTGAGTCCTTTCTAATGCCCTATGTCCCTATATGATCAACACATTGTGTGCTATTGTCTTCAGATAGAATCTTGTGAAAATTGTCAGGTCACTCTGATGGAAGCTGTAGATATTGATATGGTGCATTACAGTGAAGGAGTTAAGAATTAACACTCATGTTTCATAGAGCTGACCACTGCATATAAACCTTATCATCGTCATCTGTGCAATGTATGTGATATATAGAAAGGATTACTCTGTTATGGGTCTTGTACTCAAGCACAGATCAGCACTGGGTAAAGCCTTTCTGTGCAGTGTACAGCTGTTCTGTATATTGCATAGGCTAGTTGAGAATCTATGATATTTCTGCCTTTGGACGCCATATCATACATTTAAAATGAATTTATCAGCAGACCGTCCTCCAAACTATTTAGAACTGCATGTAGCTGTTTCACATAAAAGTCTAGCAATACCTCTACATGGCCAGCCTGTTACACTGTTACTGAGAAATCAGCATTTGAATTGGTATGCAAAGGCGGCTGTAGATCTGAAGCATCTGTCACTCCAGCTCTGTTCTCCACCCAGCACTTCCTCCTCCTACTTGACTAACTGACCCTTTGCCTGAAGTTACACAACAGAGGTAACAATGCTGGGCGGGGAATAGAGCTGGAATGACAGAGGCTTCCAATAGTTTAGGGATGAGATCCTACTGATACCGTATATTCCCTCTAACATATTTAAAAGCTCTTTTTTTTTCTAAGTTTTTAAGAGTGCTATCTAGAATATGAGCCAGGCAGATCAAAGTGCACCTGCGCAGGACCTCAATGCCGACGCGTGTAAGACGTAGACGCGTCATGCACCGCGGCTTCAAAATAAGGAAGAGCAAGATGGCCGAAAGGGGAGGTGCCGATCCCGGAGAACGGCGCCACCCCTCCGACCGTTGTGCATCGGAGCGACCTTTTAGGTGAGTATTCTAAAGTGTTTATGTTTATACAGCACAGCCTGGGCTCTTATATGCAGTATGTTAGAATGCTGTATATAAGAGCCCGGTGGTGGCCGCAGCTTATAGGGCAAAAAAGTCGTGACAGGTTCCCTTTAAGCCCATAAAGAGTAACGATCATGTTTACATTTTATATAATAGATCAATAAAATGCATGAAAACAAGAAACTCTAAAGGGAAACTCACCAGGTTTTTGCCCTCCCATCTGAGAGCAGCATAATGTAGAGACAGAAACCCTCCTTACAGCTATGTGTCACTTACTGAGCGGTTTGCTGTCATTTTGATCAAATCAATGTTTTCTCTGCTGCAGATCTATTAGTTATACAGAGCTCATGAATATGCTGGACTACCTGCAGCACACCAAATAGTCCTCTAATGATAATCTACTGCTGATAAAACAATAATTTTGTCAAAACTATACTAAGCAGCCCAGTAAGTGACAAATTGCTGGAATCAGACTCTCTGCCCCTAAATTACGTTGCTCCCAGATTAGAAGTTAAAAACCTGGTGACAGATTACCTTTAAGGCTGCGTTCACATGTCCATTAATCATCCGTTAGAACGGAGCCTACAGAGATCCGTTGGCAAAAAAAAAAGGTGTGCAAACATAACCTTTTTTTGCCCATTATTAAATAACTGATTTCTGCCTGATCTGTTTTTTTTCTTTTAACATTAGCGTCTATGTAGAACGGAGCCGTTAATAGATTGCTATTTAGTCAACTGTTTTCCTTGCATTTGTAAAGGATCCGTTTCAAATGGAAGATAAATACCAATCCGGTAACGGATTCGTTCTCCATAGACTTCAATGTTAAAAAAAAAAACCAGATCAGTTAGAAATGTTATTTAACAACAGACAAAAAAGTTATGTTGCACATTTTTTTTTTTTTGCCAACGGATCTCTGCAGGATCCGTTCTAACGGATGATTTCAGGACATGTGAACTCAGCCTAATATATATCTTATCAGAGAAATCTGCTTCATTTTCCACCTGGTTTGATTTTCACTTTCAAATCACAGATAAAGTCTAGTCTGTGAAAAACGAATTTCATAATACTGAGATGTCATTTGGTGCTTTGAAAATTCCATGAAGTGAGGATGAGCTAGAGGCAGACAGGAGTTCTGCTGCAAGTTCTTCTGAAACCAAAGTTACAGTTCTAATTAGAACTTAGAGGTCCAAATGTCACCTCCTAAGGGGAAAGTCTTGTGCTCATTGATTAGAGATTTTACCTGTGAATTGAAAATAAAAAGATCAGTTTAGGATCAAAAAGAAGTAGAAATATATATTACAAAGTTTCTTATATTCACATGGATTTATATAACAAAATTACAATGGTTCCTATATAAAGAGAACCAACCACCAGGATTTTGTGATACGAACTAAAGGCAGTGCCATACAGACAGTAAGATGCTGAATGCAGGCATACCTGTTGTAGAAAGAGCGGATGCTTTGTTGCTTAAATAGCTTTAATCAAAGTTTCAGAAATACAATGGACTTTGATATGTGCAGTGGTGGGGGCCTTGGTGGGTCGGGTCCTCACTGTAAAGTCCTCCTCCGGTGTCCTCCAGGCCTGCTCCCTTTTCTTTGAGTATTGCGCCGCCATTGCTGTTGTTGCTGGTGTGTGCGACTTGCCACAGTGATTTTGTTTTTATTATAATGGTGCGTACCGCGATCTCCAGTACCATTTTATTGAAGACACTGCGGTGAAGAATGAGGCGTGCACAGATTTTTAATTTTGTTTTACATCTGCACACGTGCCCCTGCCGCTCAGCCTTCATTGCAGGGTCTTCAATAAAATGGTGCTGGAGATCGCAGTACGCGCATGTGTGGACTCCATTTTAATAAAGACAGAATCATTGTGGCATTGCACATGCGCCGCCAACAACAGCAATGGCGGCGCGGTATTCTAATAAGGGAGCAAAACAGGCTGACGCCGGAGGAAGACTTTACAATAAGGCCCCTGTTGCAATGGTCAAAATGCAGTGCATTTTTGCAATATTGATTAATGATATTTCTGTAAAAAAGCATCAGATCTTTCTACAACAGGTATGCCTGGATTCAGCATCTTACTGCCTGTATTGCACTGCTTTTGGTTCATATCACAAAATCCTGGTGGTTGGTCCTCTTTAAAGGGATCCTGTCATGTAAAAAATGCTAATAACCTGCAGATATGAGGTTTATCTGCAGTGTAATAGCGTACTGAAGCTGAGCGGCCGCCACACTTGAGTTCCGCTGCTTGAAGGAAATTAACTTTATTTCTCCCAGCTGCCTCAGGCTTTGAGTCATAGAGGTGTGACTTTATTAATTGTTCAGTATATAGTGAGCGGCGGCTGTAACAAAGCTCCGATACTGACTTAAAGCCGGCTCTGTACTGATGCAATGCATAGCCAGCTGTCTGTCAGTACTTGGGTGTGATTACATCCACTGCTCACTATGCACAGAGTGATGACTGAAGCCGCACCACTGTGACTGAAAGCTCGAGGCTGCTTGGAGGAATAAAGTTAATTGTCTCCCGGCAGCAGGACTCTTTGCAGCGGGCCACTCAGCTTCAGTATGCTTGCCGGTTAATAGCACTTTGTATACAGTAGGTTTCCATTAATGAGAAACCATTGAAATTTTGTTTCAAAGGCAGATTAATCAAATATCTGCAGGTTAGTTGTGTTTTTTTTTTCCATGACAGGTTCTCTTGTAAAGACCAAGAAAATGTTTTTCTTTCACCTCCATACATTGTAAGCCTTTTATTTTTTATTTTTTTTGCCATTCACTGTTATGGAGAATCTGCTACAAGACCCTTCCAATAGACTACATAAATTTATACTGATGACTTGGACCTGATTTAGCACCAAAATTAGTTGAGTGACAATTAGAAGCTATATGGGAAATTCATTTTTTTTTTTTTTCTCATAAACAAGAGAGCTTGTTTTCCTATTGAATTGGAACCTTACACAAAACATTTTTAATGGGGATTTTGGAGCAGAGTCTGCTCCAAATCCACATAAAATAAACTGTGACAATTAACATTCACTATGGATTAGAGATAAGCAAATAGTGTTTGCTGCACAGGACCCTTGTGGACTACTTCCTTCACTAAGAAAAACGAAAGAAATGAGCTGGACCATGGACCATATGATTGTACAAGTCCAAAGTATAGAGGTATGTTTACACATTTAATCAGACAGCCTGAGATAAAAACAAAATGAACAACCCAGTTGTAAATAAATAGTAAACTTAAATAACATAAAGTGCTTAGATGACACCATTTCCCCCCCCCCCCCCCCACCTCCAATATGCAGCTCTGGCAAAAACTAAGGGATCACTGCAAAATTGTCAGTTCAGATTTTTCTCTTTATAGGTATATTTTTGAATAAATTGTAATATTGTATTGTAATGTTTATAATCATTTAGAAACAACAATACTATTGTATTTAACTCAGGAAGAGTTCAGAAATCAATATTTTATGGAATAACCATGATTTTTAATTACAGCTTTCATGCGTCTTGGCATGCTTGCTACCAGTCTTTCACACTGCTTTTGGGTGACCTTATGCCACTCCTGGTGCAAACATTTAAGCAGTTCTTTGATGGCTGTGACTATCCATCATTCTCTTGATTACATTCCAGAGGTTTTCAATTGGGTTCAGGTCTGGAGATTGGGTTGGCCAATGGCCATGACAGGGTTTTGATGTGGTAGTCCTTCATCCACACATTGATTGACTTAGCTGTGTGCCATGGCGCATTGTCCTGCTGGAAAAACAGTCCTCAGAGTTGGGAAACATTGCCTGCACAGAAGGAAGCAACTGTTTTTCCAGGATAACCTTGTATACGGTTTGATTCATACGTCCTTCGCAAAGTTTAATCTGCCCAATTTCTACAGTAAGGCAATCTTCTCTGATGAGTCTAATTTTCAACTTTGCCCAACACCTGGTCGTCTAATGGATAGACGGACACCTGGAGAGGCGTACAAGCCACAGTGTCTTGCACCCACTGTGAAATTTGGTGGAGGATTGGTGATGATGTGGAGATGCTTCAGCAAGGCTGGAGTTGGGCACATTAAACTTTGCGAAGGACGTATGAATCAAGCCGCATACAAGGTTATCCTGGAAAACCAGTTGCTTACTTCTGCGCAGGCAATATTCCCCAACTCTGAGGACTGTTTTTTCCAGCAGGACAATGCGCCATGCCACACAGCTAGGTCAATGAATGTGTGGATGAGGGACCATCACATCAAAACCCTGTCATGGCCAGCCCAATCTCCAGACCTGAACCCCATTGAAAACCTCTGGAATGTAATCAAGAGGAAAATGGATAATCACAAGCCATCAAACGAAGAACTGCTTACATTTTTGCACCAGGAGTAGCATAAGTTCACCCAAAAACAGTATGAAAGACTAGTGGAAAGCATGCCGAGAGGCATGAAAGCTGTGATTAAAAATCATGCTTATTCCATAAAATATTGATTTCTGAACTCTTCCTGAGTTAAAACATTATTAGTATTGTTGTTTCTAAATGATTATAAACTTGTTTTCTTTGCATTATTTGAGGTGTCTGAAAGCAATGCATTTTTTTGTTATTTTGACCATTTCTCATTTTCAGAAAATAGATACAAAATTTATTGCTTGGAAATTCAGACACGTATTGTCAGTAGTTTATAGAATAAAATAACAATTTACAGTTTACTCAAATATACCTATAAAGAGAAAAATTAGATAAACGGACAATTTTGCAGTGTTCTCTTAATTTTCACCAGACCTGTATAGATATAGTGGAACCTTGGATTACGAGCAAAATTTGATTACTGTATTTATACAAATTTATTACACTAGTACAAAATAATGTACTATATTCATATATGTAGAAAAAAAGTTCAGGTCACCTGAACCGCCGAGTCTCCAGGGTGCCTGGGATCCGCTGGTAAGTCCCGGCCAGCGTATAATGGACAATAGCAAAGAGAAAAAGGATCCAGCACTAATTCCTTCTTAAAAATAAAATCCGTTCTTTTATTGATGCACTTTAAAAACGTGTGAAGACCAAGGATAGAAACATACATCAGATCATAGGATCGCTTGACGCGTTTCGGACTTCTACTTAAAAACAACTGAGTCCTTACTCATAAGTCACTTATGAGTAAGGACTCAGTTGTTGTTAAGTAGAAGTCCGAAACGCGTCAAGCGATCCTATGATCTGATGTTTCTATCCTTGGTCTTCACACGTTTTTAAAGTGCATCAATAAAAGAACGGATTTTATTTTTAAGAAGGAATTCGTGCTGGATCCTTTTTCTCTTTACTATTGTCCACTATATTCATATAAAATTATTACAGTCCACTAATACAAAATACTGTACAGTAAAAATCAAAACAAATTAAACTGCATGTTAGCTTACATAAAATACAATTGTTGGTGTGGGGCAGATACAGTATAGAGAGAAAAAAATGATGTATAAATATGACAACCATTATTCAAGTACAATACACACAAAAAAATAACACCCCAAATGTATTCTCCCCAAAATAAGGGCAGAATTAAGCTAAATGTGGGGTAGGAATACTCCACAGGTAATTAGATTACAGTACAAGCAATGTGCTGTATTAGCAGAAAGTACAATACTGTATTTATGAATGCAAATTTATAGACATGCTTTATAGTATATACTGTACAATGGTATACAGTACATATGTACAGAATTTAACCTCCAGTAGGTTTACATAGAGCACCTCAGAGCGCAGTGAAAGGACGCAACCAGAAGTGTGCAATTAGTATTTGCTCTTATTGCAAATCATTGCTCTTAAACCAAGTTACAAATTTTTAAAAAGCTTTGCTTGTCTTTCATGGCAAGGTGTATCGAATCGTGACCATCCTATGTTTAATATTAAACCTGTTTGTGTCAACAAACAATACAGATGGGGCAGAGCAGGCTCTACTGTTCAGACACCGGCTTGTGGAAAGCCATATGGACTAAATGACAGCCCCAAAAAGAGGAAGTCATGCCTGCTTGTACAAAGTACAAGAAACCACAGCAAAACTGAGATGAGCCTGGCCATATGTTGGTGTAAGAGGGACCTCACTTTTGCCCCATAACGTCCGGGCGACGGCGGGGATAAGATTCCGCTATGATACAGTGATGCCACTGACGGGACAGATGAGTTTTTTTGGAAACGGTAAAACAATAACAAGATTTATTGTTACCAAACTCAGCCCTGCTTGTATGGGGGAGAAAAAATAAACTAATAAAATAAACAGTTAAAATCAAACAACTTGTACAAGAGGACTATGTTTCTAATTTCCTTACCAGGAGAACAGCCACATATTCTTGGTCCCTGAAAGGAGATGTCTTCCCTGGGGCCAGTAATACCACCACCCTCCCCTAAATGTTTGGATTTACACAGGGGTAGTTCCAAAGGGGAAGTTGTAATATGTGTCTTTTCTCCTCGTTCACAATCTTAACTCTATTCCTGATCAATAAACTCCCCGGGATCCCAATATGACCAAACTCAGCTGTACAGCTAAGCAGAATTCAACCCAAGTTTACTAAGAAAAATAATGTGACACCCTGGACCCCAGGGGTCACAGGTCACAACACTCACCACATATACCCCCACACTAGAAAGGTACCATCAGTCAACCACAAAGACCTGATTGCCCCCCTCAGTGTTAGACAGGCACACCAGGTGGGCGGAGTCAGGTGGAAAGACACGCCCCCGAGGAGTCTGCTGGCCGGAGGCAGGAAAACAGCAAACAGTTCTGTTCAGAAAGTCAGTGCAGACAGACGGCAGTGGCCGCCTGCAGGACACCGGGAATACGACCAGCGGAACCGTAAGGGACCGGGACAGGGTAGTGGCCCGTCGGAACCGAACCGGGGAGCTAACTGGATACCGGAGCACCAGGCGGGGTACTCAGACACCGACTAGGCTATATGCCACCACCATAGTCAGATTAACTGATTGCGGTCTGGACCTCAGGGGTTCATTCCCACCAAAGTCCCGTTTGAAGATAACAGCCCAACCCGTCCGGATAGTAGCCACCGCCAGAGATCCAAGGGCCAGTGTCTGCGGGCAACAGGGGCTCCTACGACACATACACGTCGGGGAGCGGACTACCAGTGCCCAGGCACAGTGGTCACACTACACACACAGGTGCAGGAGAAAGGCGGACATTGCCAACCCGACTAGGAAGATGCAGCTGGCTGCGGGCCCCGTTCATTCCTCCGTTTGGTTTACCAGTGACTCTGTGTGGTTTAATCGTGAGTACAACAGTGCCATCAGGCACCGCGCTGCACCGCAACACTGCGCCCTGCCCACAGCCCGACCGGACCCCGGGACCAACATCCCCTACCCACGGAGGGGTCAACACCTAGCTGCGCCACTACACCGCTCCTGGGAGTCCCTGTACCTTCACCGCAGCGGTGGTGCCCACCATCACCACATCCCGTGGGTGGTGTCACGAATAATCATCCCAAAACCAAATACCCGCATCCTCCGTGTGTAACGGCAACCCCCCTTGCAGAGCAACGTGACCCCCGGGTCCGTGAGAGGCTCGAGCCATCACCCGTAGAACGCGAGCACGGATCCGAGTGGCTCGGCAGCCGAGGCCGCGGGGCGGTACAATAACATATAAAATAAGTGACCATATTCAATTCTCATTTACAAGAAATACAAATATTAACAATTTACATTTGATTAACATGCTCTGCGGGAAAATCCAATTCACCACGGACTGTGGCCTTTCTGAACTTCGCACCGCGGGATCAACAGTTGTTGAGAAGAAGAATACAGTTCGTGCCTCACTGACACTGTCCCATAGAGACCAGTTATTTAGGTTGATCTAAACACCTAGCTAAACTCGGTGGACCGGTCAAGGAGAATTTAAAATACAACGAAAAACATGAGGTACCTCCTCGTTTTGGATATAGAGTGCTTTACCCTTCCACGGGCGCCGTGTCACACTTCACAAACGGGCCGGCTCTTTTCAATTATCTCCCGTTATTGGTTTTCTTTCTTTTTCCATGCTCTTCACCAGACAGAAATTGAGGATTATTGTCCCAGACGTCACCAGTCACAGGAGCACACAAAAAACACTGCTCGTCTCAGCTTCGTCTCCGTGGCTACCAACCGACTTCTATTTACAACAAAACTTTATTCATCCTCAACTGACAGAGCAATGATGCAATAAAAGTATTTTATAAATCAAGCTGCAAAATCTCATTTTCACTGCACCGTTCGGCTAATATTTACATCACAGTATTCACAAAATTATTCAAGTATTGTTTTGTTAACGCTTAATAAAATTTAGAACAACAGTGAGTGTCGCTGACATCTAATGGCCAGATGTCATTGTTACAGGTGTCCCTTTTGTTCATAGTCAACACCAACACGCATATCTCTATACACCCTACATTGGTATAAGTTCAAAGTGTAGGTGCATGTTCACACTGTGGCCATTTAATCTGAAAAATCAGCAAATACCCTGTAGGAAGATAATAAATAGTAACTACTTACAACAGGATAGTTCTCTTTGTTTTTAAGTCAGGTTTTGCCAAATCTGAAAAACCGCAGTGGATTCCAACGGGAAGGAGGTGATGCATGGGGTCCTCCGAATCCATTCGCTCATCTCTACTAAGTATACTACAGCGATTCTGATTTATGTTTTTACTTTCCATGTTACACCAACCTCATGAAGCCTATCAGGCTTATGTAACATGCGTGTAGTCTGTAGTATTCTGAAATCTGCTTTCAATTTTCTTTACAATTAATACAAGCAAAACTTTTTTGTATACATGAAGAGAGTCTGTGAGTATACATTTTAGGATTTTTTTTACTGTGATGATTCCCTGCCCCTAGTAATCTACGTACCAGCCAGCTCAAAATTCCAGTGTTTGCTAAGCGAGCTAAAAGTCACTTCTCAATGTATGACAGCAAGAACAAGGCCCTCATAGACTTACATGGAAAGCTTTTGACCTTTTAGGCTATATGCATACGCTGCAGTTTTTAACCCCTTAACGACCCATGATGTACTGGGTACGTCATGGATCGTATGCCGGTAAGCCCCGCCCCCTGCCGCCGGCAGGCGGCGGTGATCCGCGCACATGTCAGCTGTAATCAACAGCTGACATGTGTGCCTGCTAGCCGCGGGTGGAATCGCTTCCACCCGCGGCCATTAACCCCTTACATTTCGCTGCCAAAATCTTGGCAGCGATATGTATATGGGCGCCGCCATGACAGTCATTTACCCCGCCCCCACCGGAAGTCACGTGACATGATCATGTGACTTTCGGCGGTTGCCATGGTAGCACAGGGTCATGTGATGACGCCTGTAGCTAACATGACTCACTTCCTCTCAATGCCGGAATACAGCCGGCATTGAAAGTGAAGCAGCAAATCTGCAGTTCTCAGCTCTGTAGCTGAGATCTGCAGATAGTGCAAAGCGATCGGATTGCTGATCGCTATAGGCCCCTAGGGGGACTAGTAAAATAAAAAAAAAAAAAAGTAAAAAAAAAAAGTTTTAAAAAATTTAAAAAAAAGATAAAAAAACCTAAAAGTTCAAATCACCCCCCTTTCACCCCATTGAAAATTAAAGGGTTAAAAAAATAAAAAATACACATATTTGGTATCGCTGCATTCAGAAATGCCCGATCTATCAAAATATAAAATCAATGAATCTGATCAGTAAACGGCGTAGCGGCAAAAAACTTCCAAACGCCAAAATTACGTTTTTTGGTCGCCGCAAATTTTGCGCAAAATGCAATAACAGGCGATCAAAACGTAGCATCTGTGCAAAAATGGTACCATTATAAACGTCAGGTCGAGACGCAAAAAATAAGCCATCACTGAGCCTCAGATCCTGAAAAATGAGAACGCTACGGGTTTTGGAAAATGGCGCAAAACGTGCACCACGTTTTTTGGACAAGCTTGTGAATTTTTTTAACCCCTTAGATACAAGTAAACCTATACATGTTTGGTGTCTACAAACTCGCACCAACCTGAGGCATCACATAGATACCTCAGTTTTACCATATAGTGAACACAGTGAATAAAATATCCCAAAAACTATTGTACAATCACACCTTTTTTGCAATTTTTCCGCACTTGGAATTTTTTTGCCGTTTTCCAGTACACTATATGGTAGAACTTATGGTTTCATTTAAAAGTACAACTCGTCCCGCAAAAAACAAGCCCTCATATGGCAAGATTGATGGAAAAATAAAAAAGTTACGCCTCTCGGAAGAAGGGGAGCAAAAAACAAAAACGCAAAAACGGAAAGTGCCCGGGGGCTGAAGGGGTTAATGCTTTGTTGTCACTTTTTTTGGTGCAATTTTGTTGTCAGTAAGTTCTCACTTTTGATTTCCCAGCAAAGTCTATGAGAAATCAGATTTTCTGGGCGCACGTTACATTTTTTCATCTGCAGTTTATTTGTCACAAACTTCTAACGAAAAAAAATGCAGCATGTTAATTCTTTTTGCTTTTTGTTGCAGTTTCGTCACACTTTCTATACTGACAAACACATAAAGTCAGAATTGACAAAAACGTGAAAAAAAAGCAACAAAATTGCACCATCATTACAAGCGTTTGTTGTTTTTTTTTTACATTTCCAGGCTCTCTGTGACAAGGTGCAGTTTCGGTTGCAGTTTGTGTGCAGAAAAAACTGCAGCGTGCGCATGTAGCCTTACAATTGAGCTTTAGACAGTCAGAAGTGGTCACAAGATGACGGATCGGGACCGGAGTGTTGCTGGGAAGAGCTGAAGACAGCGGCTGCTAAGTATTACTAAGGGCAGGAAACTTTGCGTATCGCACTTTTGTTTCAGTGTGTAGATGTGCCGTTCAGCTTGGACCCTACCATATATTAATATCACATACACCACTTTCTGACATAAGAGGTTGTGTGTCTTTGGTGTTCTTTGAAGCAGGCATAATTCACTGTATATGAGCCATAATATGAAGACTGACCATGGGTCTTCCAACCAGAACTTGCAGCATCATATGGGTCTATGAAGCTATAAATACAGGTACAGAAACCTGATCTCAGTCCAGGCATGAACTTAGCCTAACAAACTATAAGTTTTTACTGGAGTGTTCTTGTAATTGCTTTGGGAGTTGAAAAGAAATCCTATAAAATAAAAGTGCTACTAGCCATAGATTTATTGTTAGGCCGGGGTCAGACAAGCATATAACACAAACGATGATCGCAACAAAAAGCCTTGACTGAACAGCGGCTCTCCTAACCTGAGCGTGAGAGCTGCATAAGAATACATGAAGCCGTCACCCTTGGATCAAGAGAGCCGCAGCCAGTGTGTGCTCTGCGATCCTCGACCGAGTTATACGGCCGTCTGACCCTGGTCTCATGCACGTAAGCACTGTGAACATTAAAAATTAAATAAAACTGTGAGGGGGAAAAAAAGGTTAGATAGGCTTTCCACTTTAAGAAGAGTGGACCCCATAAATATATATGTTAAAGGGGTTGTCTGGGCTTGGGGCTGGACTTGTATTGAGTCACGGTCCACAATTACGGAACAGAATAGGACATGTTCCATAATGGAACCGACATAAAGACTCCGATGTGTTTTTTGTAGGAGATGATGGCACATAGAAGTGCTTCTGTGTACCATCCGATCCTACACAAAACACATTGAAAAGATGGTCTTGTCAATAGGTCCGCAAAAAAAAAAGGAACTGACCAGGACAAACGGAACGGTGATCTGAATGAGCCCGTAAGATGACAAATAGCAGGTACTCGCCCAACTCTAGTCCAGCACCTGTTCTTTTTCACCGTTCTGACCACAAAATTTTGGCTGCAGCAATGATGTGTACTATCGACTGACATCACTGTTGCAGCAAAAATGCAGGGTGGAGAGTCAACGCAGGACCTGTGGAGGTAAAATACCTATTCTGTTTAGACTATGTAAATAAAAACCTTTGAAGTCCACTTTTCGAAAACTGAAAAATTCCATTACGGCTGTAATCCCTTCATCAAGATGCAGAAAAAGTGAGATAGCTCAGCACTATCCAGAACAATGGTCCTATTTCTGTGGCCCTTCATGACCGTGTGATTTTCCATTTTTGTGCTTTCATTTAATTTTGCGTTCCCATGTTGCAAGAGACATAACTTTATTTTTCTGTCTTCACACTAGTATATAAGAAATTCCAAGTGAAGTAAAATCACACATAAGCGAACAAAAAAAATACACGCAATCTTGCTATTTATGTTTAGTTGTTTTGTTTTTATGGCATTCATTTTATGTTAAAATAACCTAGACATGTTTTCTCAAGTCGGTAAGATTACGATACCAAAAAGTCGTCTATAATATTTTAGTGGTTAAAAAACACCTATTGGTTTCGCAACATTTTTTGAGACTTGTAACTAGAGATGGGGAAATCCTCAATTGTACAACCAGATTTAAAAAAAAAAACGGGTTCGGAACCAGAATTAATTTAATTAAAAGACAAGAAAATCTGTTGGAGTCTGCAAAAGACCTGATTAAATATAGACAAATAGACAAAAATAATATCTGTCCAGATGCTGATACCCATATAAGTCTATAGGGTCCTGAATATTCTGCTTTAAAATGGTGGTAAAAAGGGCTAGGGGGATTACAGCAGTGTGTTATACTTACAGAGTCTCCCGCGCAACTGTAACACTACAATGGGAATGCTCATTAACCCTCATATACAGTGCCTTGTGAAAGTATTCGGCTCCCTTGAATTTTTCAACCTTTTCCCACATTTCAGGCTTCAAACATAAAGATAAAAATTTTAATGTCATGGTGAAGAATCAACAACAAGTGGGACACAATTGTGAAGGTGAACAAAATTTATTGCTTATTTTAAACTTTTTTAAAAAATAAATAACTGAAAAGTGGGGCGTGCAATATTATTCATCCCCTTTACTTTCAGTGCAGCAAACTCACTCTAGAAGTTCATTGAGAATCTCTGAATGATCCAATGTTGTCCTAAATGACGGATGATGACAAATAGAAACCACCTGTGTGTAATGAGGTCTCCGTATGAATGCACCTGCTCTGTGATAGTCTCAGTATTCTGTTTAAAGCGCAGATAGCATCATGAAGACCAAGGAACACAACAGGCAGGTCCGTGATACTGTTATGGAGAAGTTTAAAGCCGGATTTGGTTACAAAAAGATTTCCAAAACTTTAAACATCCCAAGGAGCACTGTGCAAACAATCATATTGAAATGGAAGGAGTATCATGTCCCTGCAAATCTACCAAGACCTGGCTGTCCATCCAAACGTTCATCTCAAACAAGGAGAAGACTGATCAGAGATTTAGCCAAGAGGCCAATGATCACTCTGGATGAACTGCAGAGATCTACAGCTGAGGTGGGAGAGTCTGTCCATAGGACAACAATCAGTCGTACACTGTACAAATCTGGCCTTTATGGAAGAGTGGCAAGAAGAAAGTCATTTGTCAAAGATATCCATAAAAAGTGTTGTTTAAAGTTTGCCACAAGCCACCTGGGAGACAGATCGAACATGTGGAAGAAGATGCTCTGGTCAAATGAAACCAAAATCGAACTTTTTGGGCACAATGCCAAACGATATTTTTGGCGTAAAAGCAACAAAGCTCATTACCCTGAACACACCATCCCCACTGTCAAACATGGTGGTGGCAGCATCATGGTTTGGGCCTGCTTTTCTTCAGCAGGGACAGGGAAGATGGTTAAAATTGATGAGAAGATGAAGGCTGCCAAATACAGGACCATTCTTGAAGAAAACCTGTTGGAGTCTGCAAAAGACCTGATTAAATATAGACAAACAGACTGATGGCACTCACCAAATTGAAATGTGAACAGGTGCATAACTAAACATAACATAAAATACAAAAAAAGAAGTAGTGCAAACTGTCTTTTTTTGGAAAAGACCTGAGACTGGACGGAGATTTGTCTTCCAACAAGACAATAATCCCAAACAAAAAGCAAAATCTACAATGGAATGGTTCACAAATAAACGTATCCAGGTGTTCGAATGGCCAAGTCAAAGTCCAGACTTGAATCCAATTGAGAATCTGTGAAAAGAGCTGAAAACTGCTGTTCACAAACGCTCTCCATCCAACCTCACTCAGCTCAAGCTATTTGCAAAGGAAGAATGGACAAGAATTTTAGTCTCTCGATATGCAAAACTAATAGACAAATACCCCCAGAGACTTGCAGCTGTAATCGCAGCATAAGGTGATAATACAAAGTCTTAAAGGGAACATGTCACCACTTTTTTGGACTATAAGCTGCGGTCACCACCACCGGGCTCTTATATACAGCATTCTAAAATGCTGTATATAAGAGCCCAGGCCGCTGTGACAACATAAAAAACACTTTATAATACTTACCTAACGGTCGCTCTGCGGTGGATAAGGGCCTAATGGGCGTCTCCGTTGTACGGTGCGTGCGCCTCCCCTTTCGGCCATCTTCAGCTTCTTTCTGAAGCCTGTGTGCATGACGCGGCTACGTCATACACACTGGCCGGTCCTGCGCAGGCGCACTACAATACTTTGATCTGCCCTGCTCAGGGCAGATCAAAGTGCGCCTGCTCAGGACCGGAATGCCGGCGAGTGTGGATGACATCGGACCCGTCATGCACTGCAGCTAGAGAAGAAAGAGAACAAAGATGGCCAAAAGAGGCGGCACCGGACAACGGAGACTCCTATTAGGCCCTCATCCACCGTAGCGCGACCGTTAGGTAAGTATTATAGTGTTTTTTATGTTGTCACAGCGGCCTGGGCTCTTATATACAGCATGTTAGAATGCTGTATATAAGAGCCCGGTGGTGGTGGCTTATAGTCCAAAAAAGTGGTGACAGGTTCCTTTTAACATAAAGGGGATGAATAATATTGCACGCCCCACTTTTCAGTTATTTATTTTTTTAAAAAGTTTAAAATAAGCAATAAATTTCGTTCACCTTCACAATTGTGTCTCACTTGTTGATTCACCATAACATTAAAATTTTTATCTTTATGTTTGAAGGCTGAAATGTGGGAAAAGGTTGAAAAATTTAAGGGAGCCGAATACTTTCGCAAGGCATTGTATATTCATGGCATCCCCCGCCCACTGGCAGTCCTGGAGTCTCGGGTTGCAGTCAGACAGCGCCTTCACTCTGTGTGACAGAGTGTGACTGCTTCCAATCACACACGCTGTCTGCGTACCTATAGTGCAAAAGTAAATACATAAAAAGATTGGTGTAGGGTCCCCACATGTGGTAATACCCAGCACAGATAAAGCACACGGCTACAGGCTGCAGCACCACAGCTGTGTGCTTATCATGGTTGTGTATCAAAATAATAAGAGGGAACCCATGTGGCTTTCTTAAATATTTAAATGAATAATTAAAAAAAAACAAAGTGTGGTCCCCTCAGTTTTGATACCCAACCAAGATAAAGCTGACAGGGGGCTGGTATTCTTAGGGGGGGGGACACACCCATGATTATTGCCCCCCAATCTAAAATAGCAGCCTGCAGCCGCCCATCAATAAGATGTGACAATCCCGTCACTTTACCTGGCTCTTCCCGATTGCCCTGCTGTGGAGGCAATCAGGATAATATAAGGTGTTAATGGCAGCTCACAGCTGCCACAAAGCCCTAGATTAGTAATGGAAGGTGTCTATGAGAAATCCCCATCACTAATCTGTAAGTTAAACCAATAAGAGCTCAGCTTTCACTTTACCTCAGCAGCTTCAAAGCTGAAAGCTGCGCTCTGGTTGCTATAGGCAACAGGACGATCTTACTGTGACGCAATTCTCATGAGGCCCGTTACCTGTGCACTGGCTGTTGACAGCTGTTGCTATAGTTCCAGACTTTAGAACAAGTTATCAGGTTGACCCACATTAGCAACTATATGGTTGCTGTCTCTTTAAGAGTAACTCTTTGTGCACCATGGCTTTAAGTCTTTTATACCATTTGGGCAAAAAATGATTTTGCATTCAACGCACAGACACCGGTTTCCTCATTTAACTCTATAGCCACAAAATGAGGGGTGAAGCTTGTGAAAGGGGACAATTTAAACTTTTAATGTTACAACTCAATTAATATTACAACTCAAAAATATCTCCCGGATCCGTGCTTTTCTTAACCAAGAATCTGCAAAAACATTAGTGCATGCCCTCATCATCTCCCGCCTCGACTACTGCAACCTCCTGCTCTCTGGCCTCCCTTCCAACACTCTTGCACCCCTCCAATCTATCCTAAACTCTGCAGCCCGCTTAATCCACCTCTCCCCTCGCTACTCCCCAGCCTCGCCACTCTGCCAATCCCTTCACTGGCTTCCCATCGCCCAACGACTCCAGTTCAAAACATTAACCATGACATACAAAGCCATGCACAACCTGTCTCCTCCCTACATCTGTGACCTAGTCTCCCAGTACCTACCTGCACGCAACCTTAGATCCTCACAAGATCTCCTTCTCTGCTCCTCTCTTATCTCCTCTTCCCACAATCGTGTACAAGATTTCTCCCGTGCATCCCCCATACTCTGGAACGCTCTACCTCAGCACATCAGACTCTCCACGACCGTGGAAAGCTTCAAGAGGAACCTCAAGACCCACCTCTTCCAACAAGCCTACAACCTACAATAGCCCTTAGCCCAGTAGACCACTGCGCAACCAGCTCTGTCCTCACCTATTGTACCATCACCCATTCCCTGTAGACTGTGAGCCCTCGCGGGCAGGGTCCTCTCTCCTCCTATACCAGTCTGTCTTGTACTGTTAATGATTGTTGTACGTATACCCTCTTTCACTTGTAAAGCGCCATGGAATAAATGGCGCTATAATAATAAATAATAATAATAATAATAATGTTCACAGTTGACGGGCTGTGTAAAATGTCACTAAAATTAAATGAAAACTGTGGTTTCATATTCAACAGGCTCCACACACAGATTTTCTGCTTTATATATAGATTTTGTGTGGTGTAACTCTCTGGTTTAACCTCATACATTGGACAACATCCTGCCTCATGTTGGTATACTCACTGCCAGCTGCTGCATGCAGCCGGCAGTGAGTTCTGCACATATCAGCTGATTTGAACATCTGACATGTGCGGCTATCACACACAAGTGGATTCGCTCCCCACTAGTGCTTGTTAATCCCTTGCACCGCGCTGTCAAAATGTGACAGTGTGGTGTACATCGCAGTAACAGTAAGCTCTTACTCACCCGGCTCCATCGGAAGTCACGTGACGAGAGTCACGTGGATCAGATGGTTGCCATGGTAGCACAGGGTCATGTGATGACTCCTGTAGCTATCATGAGTCACTTCCTCTTACACTCGGCATACTGCCGTGTATGAGAGGAGAGCAGCTTTTCTGCAAATCAGAGCAATGCTGCTCTGATCTACAGAAAGGAACAAGCAATCAGACAGCTGATTCTTATTGTCCCCTAGGGGGACTAGTTAAATAAAAAAAAAATAACCTAAATTTTCAAATCACCCCCATTCGTCCTATTGAAAAATTGGTGTCTTCGAACTCGCACCGACCTGAGACATCACACAGACACATCAGTTTTTTCATATAGTGAACATGGTGAATAAAATATGTCAAAAACAATCATGCAATGACAGTTTTTGCAATTTTTGTGCACTTGGAATGGTTTTGCTGTTTTCAACTACACTATATGTGGTAAAACTCATGGTTTAATTTAAAAGTACAACTCGTCCCGCAAAAAATCCCTCAAATGGCAAGATTGTCGGAAAAATAAATTATGGCTCTTGGAGCAAAAACGGAAAATCGCCTGGGGTGAAGGGGTTAAGGGTATAAAAATTCAAAGTATGGAAATTCTGAACTGTTCTAATTTTTTTTTTTTTTTACAATTTTCTTTATAATATTCTCTATAATATAAGTCAAATTCCCCTCTTTCAGCCATCTTCATCCTCTTTCTGAAGCCTGGGTGCATGACACGGCTACGTCATACACACTCGCCGGTCCTGCGCAGGCGCACTACAATACTTTGATCTGCCCTGCTCAGGACCTGAACGCTGGCGAGTGTGTATGACGTCGGACGCGTCATGCACCGCGGCTACAGAAGGAGAACAAAGATGGCCGAAAGAGGAGGTGCCGACACCGGAGAATGGAGATGCCCATCTGGCCAACCGCGCAACCGTTAGGTAAGTATTATAAAGTGTTTTTTTATGTTCTCACAGCGTCCTGGGCTCTTATATACAGCATGTTAGAATGCTGTATATAAGAGCCCGGTGGTGGTGGCCACAGCTTATACGCCAAAAAGTGGTGACAGGTTCCCTTTAAGTACAATATGTCACAATTTATAGTGATGAGCGAGTATGCTTGTTACTACTCGGTACTCGCACGCGTATCACTGTACTCGGGCTACTCGGCGGGGACCGAGTAATCTCGCGATACTCGTGCTGTACTCGTGGTCTTCATCCCTGCATGTTGGCGCTCTTTTGAGAGCCAGCCCTCATGCAGGGATTGGCTGGCAGACCACTGCAATGCCACAGCCCTGTTAGTTGTGGAATTGCAGTGATTGGCCGGCCTGCACAGCGTGACCGAGCCTTTATTCCGGCGGGCGCGCTGTGCTCTGCACACAGCCATCCAGACAGTCAGTGCAAGGAGAGTGTTGCTGCTTCAGGGAAAGGTTTGCGGCCCTTTATAGTTATTTCCGTAGCAGGGCTGCAAACAGTGTGACCAGAAGTCCTTCTCAGGACTATTATAGTTGTATACAGGCAGGCAGGGTATAGCCAGGTCGGAGTACAGTAGCAGAGTCCTTCTCAGGACTATTGTTGCTGTATACAGGCAGGGTATAGCCAGGTCGGAATACAGGCTAGTGACCAGAAGAGTCCTTGTCAGGACTATTGTAGCAGTATACAGGCAGGCAGGGTATATAGCCATTCCTAGTGGTGACCGTATACCAGCCTTCATCATATCTGGGGCTGGTGTACACAGTCTAAAACAGTCCTGATAGTGTCAGACTTCTCAGCAATTGTCGCTCCTAAAAACCTGTTAGGTTCTTAGTGCGTCCGTGCTTGCATTTAAAAACCGCACGTGTGTGCCTGTCGGTGGCAGCGTACAGGTGCACGTTTTGCACAAACTATTATATAACGCACAAGTCTAGTGTATAATACATGTCAGTCAGCAGTGTCTGATAGTGTCAGACTTCTCAGTAATTGTCGCTCCTAAAAACCTGTTAGGTTCTTAGTGCGTCCGTGCTTGCATTTAAAAACCGCACGGGTGTGCCTGTCGGTGGCAGCGTACAGGTGCACGTTTTGCAAAAATTTTTATATAACGCACAAGTCTAGTGTATAATACACGTCAGTCAGCAGTGTCTGATAGTGTCAGACTTGTCAGTAATTGTCGCTCCTAAAAACCTGTTAGGTTCTTATTGCGTCCGTGCTTGCATTTAAAAACCGCACGTGTGTGCCTGTCGGTGGCAGCGTACAGGTGCACTTGTGTGCGTTTTGCACAAACTTGGATATAACGCACAAGTCTAGTGAATACACGTCAGCACAGCATTGCAAAATGCGCAAGGGCGTTGGCAACGAACAAGGAAGTGGACGTGATGGTGGTGCAGGCAGAGGCCGAGGTCGTGGGCAAGCTGTAATTTCGCCACAACAAAGGGCCACATCTAGTCGCTCGCACGTCCTGTCCCAAATTCTTGGGGACCGCAGCAGTACACCGCTCTTGAACCAAGACCAGTGTCAACAGGTTGTTAGTTGGATAGCGGATTTTTCATGTCAGTATTCACACAGCAGTTTCTGCTATTACATGTATTCCCCTTACATAGTCACTGGTGTGCATACCTTATCTCCCCATAGTGATGTTTTTTTAGGTTTTTGCACCCAGTTCAGACATAGAATGGAGTTCCAAACGTTATTTCTTATTTGTTAGTAGTTTTTCGTTTGTGAACCCTCCCCATACACACCTATTGCCAATCCACATCGTATATATAGCCTGGGTCTCAGCTTCCCATACACGGTAAGTTTTTTAACTGCATGAGAGGACACACACAAGCTAGGGACCCCAACGTAGAGAAATACTTTGGCGTAGTGTTGGGGCTCTATTGCATTGATCAATTCAGTAGCTAAATTTCTCTTTATTCATATATTCATGGCAGTAATGCAGGTTCCATTTTTCACATTTCATTCTTACATATAGCTATTGAATTTTTCATGTCAGTATTCACACAGCAGTTTCTGCTATTACATGTATTCCCCTTACATAGTCACTGGTGTGCATACCTTATCTCCCCATGGTGGTGCAGGCAGAGGCCGAGGTCGTGGGCAAGCTGTAATTTCGCCACAACAAAGGGCCACATCTAGTCGCTCGCACGTCCTGTCCCAAATTCTTGGGGACCGCAGCAGTACACCGCTCTTGAACCAAGACCAGTGTCAACAGGTTGTTAGTTGGATAGCGGATAATGCTTCCAGTCAGATTAGCACCACCACAAACACTCTGTCTTCCACATGGTCAAGTGTCAGTAGCCGTGATACTGCACCGCACATTTCAGAACCTGATCCTCCTTCCTACCACAAGGCTGAGTACACGTCCTCGGACATTACTGATCCCACACTTGGACACTCGGAAGAGCTGTTCACGTTTCCATTCGCACATTCTGGCCTCTCGCCAGCTCATGTTGAAGTGGGTCATGAGGAGATCGTATGTACAGATGCCCAAATATTTGAGCAGCCACGTTCTCACGAAGTTGGCAACGTGTCTCAACAAGGGGTGGACGATGATGAGACACAATTGTCAGGAAGTCAGGAGGAGGAGCAGGGTGCGGAAGAGGAAGACGACGTGGTGGATGATCCAGTAACTGACCCAACCTGGCAGGAGGATATGCAGAGCAAGGACAGCAGTGCACAGGGGGAGGGAGGCGTAGCATCCCAACAGGCAGTAAGAAGCAGGGTGGTGGCTCCAGGCAGAAGTCAGGCAACCGTTTCCCGGAACAACAACACGACACAAGGTGCCTGTACAAATGTTAGGTCTTCCCGAGTCTGGCAGTTTTTTAAGTTGGCTCCAGATGATTCTAAAAAGGCCATTTGCAACACCTGCCGTGCCAGCATCAGCAGGGGTACCAAAACTAGCAGCCTGACCACCACCAGCATGATCAGGCACATGTCAGCCAAGCACCCGACTTTGTGGGAAGTACAACAGAGTCGAGGAGCAGTGCTTGCTGATGTCACTGCTACGTCTTCGCTTGTTGTGCATGCGAGCCAATCCCCTGTCCATGCTGCCTGTGAACAAGCCTCCTCCAGTCCCGCACCTGCAGTTGTCTACGCAGAAATAACACCATCATCAAGCACGTCCTTGTCCCAGCGCAGCGTTCAGTTATCCATTCAGCAAACCTTTGAATGCAGGCGCAAATACACTGCCAACACCCCATATGCCACAGTTCTAAATGCTAACATTTCGCGACTGCTTGCGCTGGAAATGTTGCCTTTTAGGCTGGTGGAGACAGAAGCATTCCGTGACCTGATGGCGTCAGCTGTCCCACGTTACTCGGTCCCCAGCCGCCACTATTTCTCCCGGTGTGCCGTCCCCGCATTGCATAACCACGTGTCACAAAACATCACACGTGCCCTGAACAACGCTGTTTCACCCAAAGTCCACCTAACCACAGACACGTGGACAAGTGCTTGTGGGCAAGGCCGCTACATCTCGTTGACGGCACACTGGGTTAATATTGTGGAAGCTGGGACCCAGTCTGAGCGAGGGACGGAACATGTCCTTCCCACACCAAGGTTTGCAGGCCCTACCTCAGTCAGGGTTTCATCCACACTCTACAGCTCCGGAATGTCATGCTCTTCAGCCTCCTCCTGCGCATCCTCATCCACTTTACCCTCCACACCAGTCCCAACCTGGAAGCACTGCAGCACTGCCTCGGCGAAGCGGCAACAGGCTGTGCTGAAGCTAATCTGCATAGGTGACAAACCCCACAATGCAGAAGAGGTGTGGACAGCTCTGAAACAGCAGGCAGATCACTGGCTCACACCTCTGAACCTAAAGCCAGGAAAGGTCGTGTGTGACAATGGCCGGAACCTGGTGGCGGCTTTGAGGCGAGGAGAGCTGACACATGTTCCATGCGTGACCCATGTGCTAAACCTCGTGGTTCAGCGGTTTCTAAAGTCATACCCAGAGCTGTCTGATCTGCTGGTAAAAGTTCGCCACCTGTCTGCACATATTCGAAAGTCACCTACTGCTTCAGCCGGCCTTGCCGGCTTTCAGCGCCGTTTGCATCTTCCGGCTCACAGACTGGTGTGTGATATCCCCACGTGTTGGAATTCAACTCTGCACATGTTGGTCAGGATATGTGAGCAGAAGAGGGCAGTTGTTGAGTACCTGCATCACCTAAGCCGTCGGGAAATGGGTCAAACTCCACACATAACACCTGAGGAGTGGAGATGGATGTCCGACCTATGTACCATCCTCCAAAACTTTGAGGACTTCACCAAGATGGTGAGTGCTGATGACGCCATTATTAGCGTCACCATACCGCTTCTCTGCCTTCTAAAACGGTCTCTGCTCAAAAACAAACATGATGCATTGCAGTCGGAGCGCGATGAGTTGGAGCAAGAAACAGTAGTGGGTGTGGGTGATAACACACAGCCCAGCCTCGTCTCATCACAACGTGCAGTGGAGGACTATGACGAGGAGGAGGAGGATGAAGACATGGAGCAACTCTCCGGCCAAATTGAGGATATGACATGCACACCAGTCATATCCTCAGTTCAGCGTGGCTGGCCAGAGGACAGGGTAGATGAGGAGGAGGAGGAGGAGGACAGCATGTTCAGTCATCGTGTTGGTCACGATACTGAAGTACTGGCTGTTAAGAGTCTGGCGCACATGGCTGACTTTATGGTAAGCTGCCTGTCTCGTGACCCTCGCGTTAACATCTTGGCCGACAATCATTACTGGTTGGTAACACTGTTAGACCCACGCTACAAGGAGAACTTTATGTCTCTTATTCCCGAGGCGGAGAGGTCAGCCAAAATGCGGCAGTTCCGGAAGGCCATAGTCACGGAAGTAGGCAAAGCATCCCCCTCACAAAACGCTAGCGGCATAGGTCAGGAATCAGTGGACAACCAAGGCGTACAGCCGAGAGGGGCACAAGTCCAATCCGCCAGAGGTAGGGGAACAGTCTTTAAGATGTGGGACAGTTTTCTCAGCCCCTCACGTACCACAGCCCCTGAGGTGCGGGGTAGTGCCACAAGAAATCCTAAGTTTGCCCAGATGCTCAAGGAGTACCTTGCAGATCGAACAACTGTACTCCGACATTCCTCTGTGCCTTACAATTATTGGGTATCCAAGGTGGACACGTGGCATGAATTGGCTCTCTACGCCTTGGAAGTCCTGGCCTGCCCTGCCGCTAGCGTTTTGTCAGAGCGTGTTTTTAGTGCCGCAGGTGGAATCATTACAGATAAACGCACCCGCCTGTCAACTGAAAATGCTGACAGGCTGACTCTGATCAAGATGAACAAGGGTTGGATTGGGCCAGACTTCACCACACCACCAGCAAATGAGAGCGGAATTTAAAGTTTGTAACGGGAATTTGCCATGTACCTCCACTCACCCATGGGTACACACTTCTGGACTTTGGATAATCGCTGGACTGCTCCTCCTTCTCCTCATGCGCCACCATGATGACCGTTACAATAGTTAGGCCTTTGTTTCAGGTATACCCCCAGTGGTAAATTTTTTCGCCCATTCTTTCAGAATGGACATTACAACGACAGGAGACCCGCTCCTTTGCAATGGGAACAATGTTTTGAGGCCCTCATGCACGTCTCTATCCAGGGACAATGTGGAGCCTCCCAATTTTTGGCTGCCCTGCCTAAGGGCTATACTACAATAGACCCACTTCCTGACAATGGACACTTCAGGTTTACAGGCCCTCATGCACGTCTCTATCCAGGGACAATGTGGAGCCTCCCAATGTTTGGCTGCCCTGCCTAAGGGCTATACTACAATAGACCCACTTCCTGACAATGGACACTTCAGGTTTACAGGCCCTCATGCACGTCTCTATCCAGGGACAATGTGGAGCCTCCCAATTTTTGGCTGGCCTGCCTAAGGGCTATACTACAATAGACCCACTTCCTGACAATGGACACTTCAGGTTTACAGGCCCTCATGCACTTCTCTATCCAGGGACAATGTGGAGCCTCCCAATTTTTGGCTGCCCTGCCTAAGGGCTATACTACAATAGACCCACTTCCTGACAATGGACACTTCAGGTTTACAGGCCCTCATGCACGTCTCTATCCAGGGACAACGTGGAGCCTCCCAATTTTTGGCTGCCATGCCAAAGGGCTATACTACAATAGACCCATTTCCTTACAATGGGCACTTCAGGGTTACAGGCCCTCATGCACGTCTCTATCCAGGGACAATGTGGAGCCTCCCAATTTTTGGCTGCCCTGCCAAAGGGCTATACTACAATAGACCCACTTCCTCAAAATGGACACATTAGACTCAAGAGGCCTTCATGTACGTCTCTTCTCAGGGACATCGAAGTGCCACACAATGTTTTCACGTAAAATCTTTCATGTAATCTCCAAAAGTAACATACACCAGCTCTATCTCACTATTGGGTATGTGCCCTTAACATTTCCGCCATGAAAATTCATTTTGGAAGGTTTTCTGGTGAGTCCGTAAAAATGGCGTAAAACGCGGACAAAATTGTTCACAGCTGTGACTTCTGAGTGATAAATGCTTCAAGGGGTCTTCCCCATGCTGTTGCCATGTCATTTGAGCACTCTTCTGAGACTTTTGTGACATTTTTAGGGTTTTTACATGCTGCCGGGGGTCATTTCATAAAAATACTCGGGTCTCCCATAGGATAACATTGGGCTCGGTGCTCGGGCCGAGTACATGAGTATCTTGGGATGCTCGGCCCGAGCCTCGAGCTTTTTAGTACTCGCTCATCACTCACAAACAAACCATCTCAGAATCACTGGGCTATAGTGAAGCGTTCAAGAGTAATTACGATGACACATCAACGCTGATTAGTTTTAGAAAATAGTAAGGCTCCATTCTTAAGGGGTTAATGACACATTCCCACACAGATGTCTACTCTGACAGTAAATCCCCCTTCGTGTGACTCCCGCCTGATGGCCCTCACACTGACACTGAGACTCCAGCCGCCATAATGACAGCCTCATATAGCAGAGCACACAGTCTCTATGGCGGATTTCCCGCCTTTCTCTCTTCCGGAAGTGGCGCGCTCTCCGCCTCGCTGCAGTGTGACGTCATTCCGCCTCAGCCGAGTGTCATGGCGCAGGAGAGCACCCGGGGAATGATGGAGGATGAAGAACTGGAAGACGGAGAGCTCAGTGGCTCCGACACCGACATGAAGGTGTCCAAACCGGCAGAGAAAGCTGCAGAGCCGGTAAGTGACGAAGCCATGTGGTGATATCCGGCGAGCTGCATGTATGTCCTCAGCGGCGGGGCCGTGCTGGGACTTATGGTGCAGCAGTGCTCTGGCTACACGTTTTATGGTGAGTACTAGAGCGGCCCAGGGCGACCAATCGGATCACTTATGTCATCTTGTATCTTTCTCTCGTCCAATGAAATGACAGATCTGGTTACTATGGGCAGTTACTCGTCTGCCCCGCACGCTGTCTTGTCAGCCCTGCGCCTTGGCTGCAGAGCGGACACGTCCGTGTGTGTGTGTGTGTGTGTGTGTGTGTGTGTGTGTGTGTGTGTGTGTGTGTGTGTGTGTGTGTGTCTATATGTCTATATGTATATATACATATGTGCGCGCGCGCCTGCTCTCTGTGCAGCATTAGTGTCATATATACAGAATGATACTGCTGTGTTGGAGCCATCTGTATAGGGGCACTCTGGGGTCCTCTGCGGGCAGCAGTGTTATATGTGGGTCCCCCTCAGTGGCTTCTCTTCGGTGGGTAACCTTTCCCTCACACCCTGATCCACACAGGGCATACTGTGGGGCTAGTATACAGCTCCAGAGCCACCTTTTATACGGTATCTGGAAGCCATGACTACACCGGACCCTTAAATCTCTGAGGAGTTGAATCTGCTCATTTCCAGTGCTGCCCTGGATACTGACATGAACTTGGAGGACCTGTCCCAAAAAAATGAAATCCCTTTGTAAAAATCAGAGCCCCCTTTTACACTGCATTGCTCCATTGTAGAGTCCTTGGTTTTGCTTCCTCTGAAGCGCAGTATGTGAAATCTCTGCTTGTAGTCTTCTCTGGGGGCGGTCACCTCCCCTCCAGACGCTGCCAATCACAGCTCAGCAGCTGACATAGCCTGTCTCAGCCGAGCTGTGATTGGCAGTGTCTGGAGGAGAGGTGACCGCCCCCAGAGAAGACTACAAGCAGAGATTTCACATACTGTGCTTCAAGTAATATGACTCAGCAATGACAAAGATGCATTAGAATCTGCGGAGCTCAGGGATGTTTACAGTGAATTTTAAATAATTTTTAGCAAATGACAGGTCCTCTTTAGTATGGATATTAACCCCTTCAGCCCCCGGGCACTTTCCGTTTTTGCGTTTTTGTTTTTTGCTCCCCTTCTTCTGAGAGGCGTAATATTTTTATTTTTCCATCAATCTTGCCATATGAGGGCTTGTTTTTTGCAGGACGAGTTGTACTTTTAAATGAAACCATAAGTTTTACCATATAGTGTACTGGAAAACGGCAAAAAAATTCCAAGTGCGGAAAAATTGCAAAAAAAGTGTGATCGTACAATAGTTTTTGGGATATTTTATTCACTGTGTTCACTATATGGTAAAACTGAGGTATCTATGTGATGCCTCAGGTCGGTGCGAGTTTGTAGACACCAAACATGTATAGGTTTACTTGTATCTAAGGGGTTAAAAAAAATTCACAAGTTTGTCCAATAAAAGTGGCGCACGTTTTGCGCCATTTTCCAAAACACGTAGCGTTCTTATTTTTAAGGATCTATGGCTCAGTGATGGCTTATTTTTTGTGTCTCGAGCTGACGTTTATAATGGTACCATTTTTGCGCAGATGCTACGTTTTGATCGCCTGTTATTGCATTTTGCGTAAAACTTGCGGCGACCAAAAAACGTAATTTTGGCGTTTGTAATTTTTTTGCGACTACGCCGTTTACCAATCAGATTAATTGATTTTATATTTTGATCGGGCATTTCTGAACGCGGCGATACCAAATGTGTATATTTATTTATTTTTTAACCCTTTAATTTTCAATGGGGGGAAAGGGGGGTGATTTGAACTTTTAGGTTTTTTGTTTTTTTTTTTATTTTTTAAAACTTTTTTTTTTACTTTTTTTTTTATTTTACTAGTCCCCCTAGGGGGCTATAGCGATCAGCAATCCGATTGCTGATCGCTATCTGCTGATCACAGCTATACCGCTGTAATCAGCAGATTCAGTCACTTTGGTTTTCCCTCTGCTCTCGGCCGAGGGAAAATGAAAGTGAAACATCGTAGCAGCAGGCGTCATCACATGACCCTGTGCTACGATGGCAACCACCGATAGTCACGTGATAACACACGTGACTTCCGGTGGGGGCGGCGGTGAGTAACAAACATGGCCGCGCGCATTTAAATCTTGCTGCCAGACTTTGGCAGCAAGATTTAAGGGGTTAATGGCCGCGGGTGGAAGCGATTCCACCCGCGGCTAGCAGGCACACATGTCAGCTGTTGAAAACAGCTGATATGTGTGCCGATCCACGCCGCCTGCCCGCGGCAGGGGGCCGGGCTTAACGGGACACGATCCTGGACGGATAGATCCGTCCAAGGTCGTGAAGGGGTTAATACAGCAAGAGGAAAGATTTCTGACATAATGTATGTGTATATATTGGCACAGTAGGGAGACTACGGCCCATATTGTAGAGACGTGCATGTGTACAATATCAATCCAGGATCTTATTTCACCCTCCTTGTCTTACGCCATTATTGTCTTCTTGCCCTATTAGGCCACATGCGCACGCTGCATTTTTTGCTGCATTTTTGGCTGCGGTTTTGTTACCAGAACTTTCTGACCTTTTACTTCCCAGCAAAGTCTATGAGAAGTCAGATTTGCTATTCGCACGTTGCAAGTTATTTGACAGCGTTTTATTTGTCAAAAGTTTGTGACAAAAAAAATTCAGCACGTTCATTCTGCCTGCGTTCTTGTCAACATTTGTCACAAAAACGCATGTTGTGAAAAACGCATCGAAAACGCAGCAAAAACGCACCTACAATTACAAGCATTTTTTGTGACATTTCCAGGCTCTCTGACAACGTGCAGTTTGTGAACACAAAAAGATGCAGCGTTCGCTTGTAGCCTAATGGTCGTCTGTGTTGTGCACTATTGAGGGAAAAAATGAAGAAGCAAAGCAGTTAGGTGACAACTCTGAAGGGTTCGCAGTTTTAAAAGGGGTTCTCCAGGTTTCCAGTATTATTGATCATCAATATCCATTTGGTGGGAGTCTGACACCCCCATGAACAGCAAGTAATTAGTTCTATTGCTGGCCAGACGTACTGTATGTATCATAGGGATAGGCCATTAATATTGGAGGTCTGAGTGGTCTGGTTTATTCCCTGTATATGGCCTGTCAGGCGGTGTACAGTTTCGGCTGATCACCAGTGCTTGTCCCTCACCTTGGCACCACTCGCTAGTGAACCTCATGATAATATCTGGAAAACAAAGTTTATTTTGAGTGACGTCTGGATGTATGTGCTGTGGCAGAAAAGTGACCAGAATAAAGCTATATCTGTGGTATGCACAGTGACTTCTGTCGTTATGACACAATGTAATCGGAAGTGACATCTCTTGTCCATCAATGTTATCCCATCTTTTATGATGTGATTTTTGGAAGATTATAGCACATACATATAAAACCACAGTGAAAATCTGATTATGTGCTCGATATTTGCTATAGATCTACTGCATTTCAGGCCGTGTATTATGTAATGTCATGTTTATAATTCTTTGCAGTTTATTTTTATAGTTTTTGTAAAAAAATTGTTTTCTATTTTCACAGAAATTCAATGTTGACAGTGACAATAAAGGCTACAGGAGTAACACTGCACTTCCAACCAGTATCCCTTATAGAAATATAAAAAATGTTGATTCTAGTGATAATAGCGCAAGTGACTCTGATGAGGATGATGGTTCTCCATGGAAGTTTAAGCGCCAGAAGACCTCCAACCCTCCCCGTAATGTCTCCAAACCAACCCAGCTCGTGTTTCCTGGTCAAAACAAGCAGCCAAAAAATAACATCTGGGGGGCAGTGCTGCAAGAACAAACCCAAGAGGACGTGGCAAAGGAACTTGGGGTCATGGACATGGATGGCTTAATAGATATGAGTAGGCAGTCAGAGACTTATAATTATGTGCTAGCCAAAAAGATTATGGCAAAGTCAAGTGAACAGGAAAAGTTGAGCTTGGACAAAGAATTGGAGGAGTATATGAATGAAGATAAGGAGCACGGAGCAAAGGAAGAAAATGGGCATCTAAAGAGGAAGCGACCTGTGAAGGAAAGATTAGGTGAAAAGGTAGAAATGGACTACAAAGGTCGATATGAAATAACTGAGGCTGATCCACAAGACAAGGTAGCCGATGAGATAGTGTACAGGTCAGTTCTCAGGATTTTATTCAGAATAATTTAGTTCTAAATCCTTTGACTGTCTAAAAATCTGGAAAATCCATGTTCTTCACCTTTCGTGTATTCTCCAAATGTAAGACGTTAAGCTGTGACAAAGTGATATAATGTCAGCCATGCGTGTTCTCATTCTCATCTTGGGTCTTGTGTTCTAAGGTGGTGTGCGCACATGGCTGATTTTCAGTCAGTGTTTCTGTTGTTCTTATGGAGTGGAGTTAAGGGTGGAGGGAGTGATGCAGATTATCCCCATTATGACAGCCTAGCGGAGATAAACGGCGGCAGAAAAGGGTACTTATTTTGATCTGCCATTTATGAACGGCAGGCAGAAAAAAGTAAATTGTGCCCGAGCCCCAGAAACACGACCCCCCCCGCCCCACATCGGAAAATCTCAGTTTTTTCAGCTACCGGGAGTAGCTGAGACCTTGGAGATCACAATTCTGGCCGTTTTTTTCCAGTCACGTGATTACCGGGACACACTGGAGAATCATGATCACAATGCAGAAAATGTAATCTGGCATGATCAAACATGTTAGATGGGAGATAAATCTCCCCCAGTGTGGCAAAGTTGCCCCCACCTCGGTCCACCTCCCTCTCACGATTGCCTAAATTCTAAATTGACCGCCACACATGTGGTGCACACGTCCTCGTCCGATTTTTGTCTCATCTGACATGTTAGATGAGGCAGAATGGTCATCCCCGGTCCAATCGGTACCTCTTGCAGCGTCAATCACCCCACCTTCTCCTTGTCATTAGAAGAAATGCTGGCCACATGCGCAGACAGCGGCTCTTAGCGGGCTCTGCACTCAATCACACGGCGCTTACTGCACTCACACTGCTGTGCTGTGGACCTGGAGAGTGTGAGTGCAGTTATCTCAGGTCACTGCAGTCACACTTCTCACATGGAGTTCCCGTGGGATACGTTCACTGAGTGTGCCGCCCTCTTCCCCCCCCCCCCCATATTCTGGAACGAGGGTACTGCAGGTCACTCTACCCTCGGTTGGACCAGGGTAGTGTGTGTGCAGTATTCTCAGGTCACTGCACCCACAGTGCTCACATGGAGAGCCTTTACTTCCAGAAATTGGGGAAGCATTCCCTGAGCGTGCCCCTATTTTCTAGAAGATCCAGAGTCGCCGTGGGACCTCCGAAATGGATTGCATTGGACCGGATTTTTTTTCTTTTCAATAATTTGGTCAAAGAGGAAATGTGTTGGAAAGTGGTTTTTTCCAAATACATTTTTTTTTTTTTTTTTTTGTATTAATCACTAGGTTAGTGATGTTGGGTATCTGTTAGACGCCGTGATATCACAATCCTCTGGGTTTGATGTCAGCTGAGATCAGCAGAAAAACTCACCTCTTGTCTCTGGCAACAGCTGCCCATGTGAAAGAGGAAGTGACACATGGTAGCTACAGGAGTCATCACATGCTACCATGACAACCATCGGCTCACAGTGATCACGAGACTGCAACGCCAATGGAGGCCGGTGAGTACAGATCTACCGCGCTGGGGATTTAAATGTCTGTCACATTTTTACAGTGCCATTTAAGGGGTTAACTAGCTCTGGCGGAATGCGATTTAACTTGTGCCTGCGAGGCACACATGTCAGCTTTACAAATCAGCTGACATGCACGGATCCCTGCTGGCTGCCGGAAGCAGCCGGGGGGATTAGGCTATGACTGCTTCGGATGTAAGATTGCTGCCCGTGGTCATTAAGGGGTTAAAGGAATTATCCATTACTAGGACATCCCCTTCTTATTCCAATTGTTTCTCCCATTTAAAAAAAGGTCCTGTACTCACCTTCCGTCCTGGCACCAGTTCCAGTGCTGTCGGTAATCGTGGTTCAGGGCTCGCATGACATTGCGACGTCATTGGGGCCCCCATGTTCAATCACCACTGCCCTCTCCCCGCCTTCGCCCAACTGAGTCAATCAAAAGGAAGTGACGATGCTGCTGCCATTCGCTTCCTGTTTATTGCTGATTTGGTTCAAAGGCGTGGCAAGAAAAGGGACAGTGATTGTATGCGGGTCTTACTTGTTACAATGTCACGTGAGCCATGAACCACGATTACCGACAACGCTAAAACGGCACAAGAGTGGGAAGTGAGTCCAGGGTCTTTTTATTTTAACTGGGTTAAACAAGTGAAATCCCAAGGAATTGTCCTAGTAGTGCACAACCCCCTTTAAAGTTATTCAGATGTCTTAGTAAACCGAAGTTTGATACCAAGCCATCCTACTTTTTCAATTCGGCTAAATAGAACAGTTTTGTTATCTTGTTTTTCTTCAATCCTGTTTAGACTTCACGAGCCCAAGAAAGATCTGATTGAGCGAGTTGTAAAAACTATTGGTACAAAGAAGGCGATCGAGCTCCTTATGGAAACTGCAGATGTAGAACAAAATGGTGGACTTTTTATCATGGTAAGTTGTTTTTTTTTTTTTTTTTTTTTTTTTTTTTATTTCCGCAAAGGTTTTCATGTACTCCAAAGCCTTTCAAGTCCAGTGTGTTCTGCATTTTAAATGTATTTCTGCTTTATTGTAGGGAAATAAAAAATTGAATTTCACATCGATATTGTTGAATGTGTCACTGGTTACATATCCGATTGTTACCCCATACTTGGGACCTAACTAACAATGTTACAAAAATACTAGTAGCAGAAAGCTATGGATACTTATAATAATCAGTAGTTCTAGATATGTGTGCGTGTGTAACGCAGGCATGTACGTGAATGCGCACACATTCCAAATTTCTTTGATAATTACTATTAATTGATTATAGTGGTATGCGCTCCAAATCCCCCTGAATAGACATAATGAGCATGGGCAGCCCTATGTAAGTCCTTCTGAAGGTTGGTTCATGTACAAGGTCACATGGGTGATAGTAGGCTTGGAGCTTGTTTAACCAAAGCAAATTTCTTCTCAATATAAGTTGTTACATATGGCTAGAACATTTTTTTTCAGCTACCTTTCACCATTACTCTGAGTGCCATGGTCTTCTTTTTTTTTTTTCTTTTCTTCCATTTTTTTCCCCCCCATTAAAGACCTGGCTATAATACAACATGCTGGTTTCCTGATGCTACCTCTCTGAGAATCTGTTAACTTAGTGCAGGCAGCCAGCATGTCATATTTCACATCTGCGTGCCAACTTGTGCATCCACATTTCCTTATAAATGCAATTGTTTTACTTGCAGAATGGAACCAGAAGGAGGACTCCCGGCGGTGTTTATTTAAATCTCCTAAAAAGCACACCAAGTATTACATCTGATCAAGTAAAGGTATGAGCAATGAGAATAATGGTGGTGGAAGCCATACAATGTATTACGCTCCTTATTCCCCCCCCCCCCACCCAATATAATGTGCTAGGAAAACAAAATTTCAGTTGGGTCGTAATGATGAAACTATTGAGTTATGACTTTTATTCTTACTGCGTTCATTGTACATTAAAAATTACTTGTCAGTATTATTTTATTCAATATACATGCAGAGGTACTGTACGAATACAGATTAAATAAATTATATTCATTTTATAAACTGTTGATTTTCTTGATTAGACCTAATTCATGTTAAAGTATCACTTCATTTTTATTTATTTTTTGTCAGTGCTGGGCTGGCGCTTTAAATCTAAACTCCCTGTCATCTAGTCATTTCTTTATCGTTCCTATGGGAGACCCAGACATTGGGTGTATAGCTTCTGCCTCCGGAGGACACACAAAGTACTACACTAAAAAGCTCCTCCCTCTGAGCTTATACACCCCCTGGAGAACGAGATCTAGCCAGTTCATTGCTTTGTGTTCAGGAGGCATACATCCACACATGCATTCTCATCTGATTTTTCATTTTTCATTTTTGGAAAGAGTTTGAAGAAAAGCGGGTCCAAGCCTGGACTCCCGGCATGTCCCTTCTCACCCCACTGTGTCGGCGGTGCTGTTAAGGTTGCATGCCGCGCTCCTTCACCATCCCTCGGGCTCTGGCTTGAAGTGGGAGCCAGCACGGTTCTCCATGCTTTGCAGGAGACCGGTCTCCATCCGCAACCCTTCAGGATCCTGCTGGACGGAGCACTCATCCCCAGGGACTTGGAACCCTGCGTCTCAGCAAGCTAAGTACCTGAGACGTTTATATTCTGGGGGTCCCTGTACTTTATTATGGTGGGAGAGTGTGCTGTGTAACTTTTCTGACATTTCCGGCCGGTTCTCTTGCTGTCGCCTGAGAACCGCGCCGATGCGGCCGGCGCGCAGGCACCATCGCTCAAATTTAGGCCCCGGCTTCGCCGGAGGCCTACTCTCGATTTCACTGCCCTCGCATGTCAATCATGCAGAGGGACAGTGCGGCTCCGCCCAGCGGCCGTTCGGCACAGGGGAGGGACACTCCTCTCTGAGTACATGTCCCCTCCCCTGTAAGTCTCCTTGGCCCTCCAGATCCCGCGCTCAGAGCAGGTCCTGCCCCCTCTCCTCGCTCCGGCGCCATTTTATCAGCGTTTTTTTCTGCGATCAGCGCTGGCTGCAGCATCCCTGCTAAGCTGCTTGGGGGTCCGGGCTGTGAGATCTGGAGGGCACACAAACGGTCTGGTAAGCCACAACCTCCGGTTGTGAATCTTCTTATATACTCTCTGGGGGTCATTCTGGCTCAGAGCCCCCACTCCAGCAGCATGTCTCACACGAGGAGCAAGGCTGTACTCGGTATGCACTGCATGTAAGCTCGTGCTGCCTGAACCGAGCACATATCCACATTGTGATGCCTGTTCTAACCTGACAATGCCTCAGCCTGGAATCGCACCCACAGTGGTCCGTCCGGCTGCTCCGGCTCCGGTGGCTGAACCCCCGGCTTGGGTAGAATCCTTCTCTAGGTCAATCTCCCAGTCTTTTGCCGACTCCATGGGAAAGCTGTCCCGGACTTTGCTGAACATGCATCAGCCCCCTTCTCAGGGCGCCTCTGCTGCTAGGGCTCTCTCAGCGGAGCTCACAGAGGATTCTTCATCTGGTCCCAGACCCCGTCCTCCTAAGAGGAGACGTAGGGCTCCCTCCCCTTCCTCGTCTCGCGGCTCTGCTTCTGAAGCTGACTCGCCGGACGGGGAGGATGCCTTTACAGGGGGCTCGGAGGCTACCTCCATGTGCCCCATTGATCTGTCCGAAGGTGACTCAGATGTTAGTGATTTGATTGCGTCCATTAATTCGGTACTGGACCTCAATCCGCCAGTATCAGAGGAGCAACCCTCTCTGGCAGAAAAGCACCAGTTTACCTTGCCTAAGAGGACAAAGAGTGTATTCTTTAACCACTCCAGTTTTCAGGCCGCTGTGACCAAGCTTAGGGCCTGTCCTGACAAACGCTTCCCAAAGCGTGGTTCTGATGACCATTTTCCTTTTCCACCTGAGGTGGTCAAGGAGTGGGCTCATTCACCAAAGGTAGACCCCCCGGTGTCTAGACTCTCAGCCCGGACTGTTGTATCAGTGGCTGATGGCACCTCTCTTAAGGATTCCACTGACCGCCAGGTTGACCTTCTGGCCAAATCTGTATATGAGGCAGCAGGGGCCTCGTTCTCCCCATCTTTTGCAGCAGTGTGGGCTCTCAAAGCCATCTCTGCTTCTCTAGAGGAGATGCATTCCCTCGCCAGGGAATCTATGCCCGAACTGGTTACCTTAACTTCCCAAGCTTCAGCTTTTTCATCCTATGCCATGTCTGCCATGCTGGAGGCTTCTCACCGCACTGCGGTGGCTTCGGCTAATTCCCTCGCTATCCGCAGGATCTTGTGGCTTCGAGAGTGGAAGGCAGATGCTTCTTCAAAGAAGTACCTTGCTGGACTCCCTTTTGCTGGGTCCAGGCTGTTCGGTGAACAACTGGATGAAATTATTAAGGAAGCTACTGGCGGGAAGAGTACTTCCATGCCACAAACCAAAACCAGGAAACCTGTCCAGGGTAGGAACCAGTCGAGGTTTCGTTCCTTTCGTTCCTCCAACTGGTCGTCCTCTAAGCCCTCGGCCTCGTCCACTAACTCAGCCAAGGACCAAAAATCCAACTGGCGCACAAAGGCGCGTCCACAGAAGACCGCAGGAGCTGCTGCCACTAAGGCAGCCTCCTCTTGACTATCTGTCCGCGCCAGCAACGTCTTTAGTCGGTGGCAGGCTCTCCCACTTTGGCGACGATTGGTTTCAACACGTCTCCGATCAGTGGGTGCGGGATGTCATCTCCCACGGCTACAGGATAGAATTCTCTTCCAGCCCGCCAAACAGATTTTTTTCTGTCAACTCCCCCCTGTTCCAAGGCCGCCGCCTTCGCTCAGGCCGTGGCATCCTTGCAGGCCAACGGAGTAATTGTACCGGTTCCCGCCTGGGAACGGTTCAGAGGTTTCTACTCAAATCTCTTCCTAGTCCCCAAAAAGGACGGTTCCTTCCGGCCCATCCTGGATCTCAAGCTTCTCAACAAGCATGTTCAGGTGCGGCATTTTCGCATGGAATCTCTGCGGTCAGTCATTGCCTCAATGACCCAAGGGGATTTCCTGGCATCCATCGACATCAGAGATGCCTATCTGCACGTGCCAATTGCAGTTTCTCACCAGCGTTGGCTACGTTTTGCAATCGGAGAGGATCATTTCCAATTCGTGGCTCTCCCCTTCGGGTTAGCCACGGCCCCTCGGGTATTCACCAAGGTCATGGCAGCAGTAATTGCGGTTCTGCACCTCCAGGGGTTGGCAGTGATTCCTTACCTGGATGACCTTCTAGTCAAGGCTTCATCTAGCGCAGACTGTCAGCGGAGTGTCTCGCTCACTCTCGCCACTCTAGCCCAATTCGGGTGGCTGGTCAATCTTCCCAAATCCACTCTGACTCCGACCCAGAGGCTCACGTACCTAGGGATGCAGTTCGAGACTCTGCCGGCACTTGTGAAGTTGCCCTTGATCAAACAGCAGTCCCTCCAGTTAGCGGTGCGCTCTCTGCTGAGACCCCGCCGTTATTCCATCAGGCACCTGATGCAGGTGCTGGGTCAGATGGTGGCGTCAATGGAGGCTGTTCCCTTTGCCCAGTTCCATCTGCGTCCTCTGCAGCTGGACATTCTCCGCTGTTGGGACAAGCAGCCTTCCTCCTTGCACAGGTTAGTGGCTCTGTCGCCACAGACCAGGAGCTCTCTTCGGTGGTGGCTTCGGCCCCTCTCTCTGTCTCAGGGACGCTCCTTCCTGGCTCCGTCCTGGGTGATCCTCACCACGGATGCCAGTCTATCCGGCTGGGGAGCGGTATGTCTCCACCACCGAGCTCAGGGCACTTGGACTCCGTCCGAGTCAGCCCTCTCGATCAATGTGCTGGAAACCAGAGCCGTGCTCCTGGCTCTCCTAGCTTTTCACCACCTATTGGCGGGCAAACACATCCGAGTCCAGTCAGACAACGCGACAGCGGTTGCCTACATCAATCACCAGGGCGGGACACGCAGCCGCCTGGCAATGTTGGAGGTACAACGCATCCTTCAATGGACGGAGGACTCCAAGTCCACCATATCCGCAGTCCACATCCCAGGCGTGGAAAACTGGGAGGCAGATTATCTCAGCCGTCAAACCGTGGACAGTGGCGAGTGGTCCCTGCATCCGGCAGTGTTTCAGTCAATCTGCTGCAAGTGGGGCACTCCGGACGTGGACCTAATGGCATCCCGCCACAACAACAAGGTTCCGATTTTACGTGGCTCGCTCTCACGATCCTCAGGCCTTCGCAGCGGACGCTCTGGTTCAGGACTGGTCCCAGTTTCGTCTGTCCTACGTGTTTCCCCCTCTAGCTCTCTTGCCCAGAGTCCTGCGCAAGATCAGAATGGAGGGCCGTCGGGTCATACTCATTGCTCCGGACTGGCCCAGGCGAGCTTGGTATCCAGACCTGCTCCATCTGTCCGTAGAGGTGCCGTGGCACCTTCCGGACCGTCCAGACCTTCTCTCACAAGGTCCGTTTTTCCGCCAGAATTTTGCGGCTCTCAGATTGACGGCGTGGCTCTTGAGTCCTGGATCTTGACGGCTTCTGGTATTCCTCCTGAAGTCATTTCCACTATGACTCGGGCCCGGAAGTCTTCCTCAGCCAAGATCTATCACAGAACTTGGAAAATTTTCCTGTCCTGGTGTCGCTCTTCCGGACATCCTCCTTGGCCTTTTTCCTTGCCGACCCTTCTGTCCTTTCTACAGTCCGGTCTGCAGCTGGGACTGTCCCTCAACTCTCTCAAGGGACAAGTCTCGGCTCTGTCAGTGTTGTTCCAGCGGCGTATCGCCCGGCTGGCTCAGATCCGCACCTTCATGCAGGGCGCGTCTCACATCATTCCGCCTTACCGGCGGCCCTTGGATCCCTGGGACCTCAATTTGGTCCTCACGGCCTTGCAGAAACCCCCCTTTGAGCCTCTTAGGGAGGTTTCCTTGTTTCGTCTTTCACAGAAAGTAGTCTTTCTAGTGGCCATAACTTCCCTCAGGAGAGTCTCTGATTTGGCTGCGCTCTCTTCGGAGTCACCTTTTTTGAATTTCCATCAAGACAAGGTGGTTCTCCGTCCGACTCCGGACTTTCTCCCTAAGGTGGTTTCTCCTTGCCACCTTAACCAAGACATTACCCTGCCTTCCTTTTGTCCGGCTCCTGTTCATCGCTTTGAAAAAGCGTTGCATACTCTGGATCTGGTGCGGGCGCTCCGGATCTATGTGTCTCGCACCGCTGCTCTTAGGCGGTGCACCTCTCTTTTTGTGCTAACCACAGGTCGGCGTAAGGGCCTCTCTGCTTCTAAGCAGACCTTAGCCCGTTGGATTAGGTCGACCATTTCCGATGCCTACCAGGGTTCTCGGGTGCCTCCCCCGCCGGGGATCAAGGCACACTCGACCAGAGCTGTCGGTGCCTCTTGGGCTTTCAGGCACCAGGCTACGGCTCAGCAAGTCTGTCAGGCTGCCACCTGGACTAGCCTGCATACCTTTTCAAAGCACTACCAAGTGCATACTCATGCTTCGGCAGATGCGAGCTTGGGCAGACGCATCCTTCAGGCGGCTGTCGCCCATTTGTGAAGTTAGGCTCCGCCTACTTCTCAGTTTTTCTGTTTATTCCCACCCATGGACTGCTTTGAGACGTCCCAATGTCTGGGTCTCCCATAGGAACGATAAAGAAAAAGAGAATTTTGTTTACTTACCGTAAATTATTTTTCTTATAGTTCCGTATTGGGAGACCCAGCACCCTCCCTGTTGTCTGTTGGCAGTTTCTTGTTCCGCGTGTTATCACCGGCTGTTGTCGTGGACAGAGTCTCCGGTTGTTCCGGTTCTTGCTCTGTTTTTACTTGTGGGTGGCTATTCTCCTTCAGCTTTTGCACTAAACTGGCTAGATCTCGTTCTCCAGGGGGTGTATATGCTCAGAGGGAGGAGCTACACTTTTCAGTGTAGTACTTTGTGTGTCCTCCGGAGGCAGAAGCTATACACCCAATGTCTGTGTCTCCCAATACGGAACTATAAGAAAAAGAATTTACGGTAAGTAAACAAAATTCTCTTTTTTTCACCTTTCACCGACAGTGCTCCTCTTGTGCCTGTAACTTCTGACCTGTATTCTCGGGTTACAACCTAATCAAGACCTAAAAATGGACATAGCATTAGATCTTGCTTGGAAACTTTATCTGAAATGTAGAAAACTGTTGAATTTCTTTTTTTTTTTTTGTTTTTTATGTTTGTTTTTTTTTTCACATCCTGAAAAATTAAAAATGGTCTCTATTAGAATTAGAATGTGATGGAGTTCTGGTAAATGAACCTATTTAAAGGGCCACCTTTAGCCTCTTATGGCTGTGACAGTGCTAACTCTCTCCAGGCTCCAACCATTTGAGGTACTGAACCACTTTTTTTTTTTTTTCTTTTTTCTTTTAGTACCATGGTAACGAATGGGTTTTATGGAATCTGGATAGCACAGCCATTGTTCGCTGTGCAGTGGATTTTCTTTCATTGGTTGGAGTTTAGACACTTAGCTTTTCATGGCTGAGACAGGAATATGATGGGAATAACTCATTTGTTGTATTTTGGCTGCAAAAACCCTAGTGCATTCCCTTATTTCCCGCCTGGATTGTTGCAACTGCCTACTCTGTGGCCTCCCTTCTGACAGTCTCGCATCCCTACAATTTATTCTAAACTATGCTGCCCGACTAATTATTATTTATAGCGCCATTTATTCCATGACGCTTTACATCTGAAAGGGGTATACATAATAGAGACAAGTGCAATAATCATAAACAATACAAGGCACAGACTGGTACAGGACGATAGAGGTCCCTGCCCGCGAGGGCTCACAGTCTACAAGGGAGAGGTGAGGATACAGTAGGTTAGGGTAGAGCTGGTTGTGCGGCGTTATATCAAACTGAGGGTTACGGCAGGTTCTAGGCTTGTCGGAAGAGGTAGGTCTTCAGGTTTTTTGAAGCTTGTCAAGGAAGGCGAGAGTCTGATATGTTGTGGCAGAGCATTCCAGAATATGGGGGAGGCATCTTGGATGAAATGGTGGGAAGAGGAGATGAGATGAGATGAGAGGGGAGCAGAGAATGAGATCTTGTGAGGATTGAGGGTTACGTGCTGGTAAGTACCAGGAGACTAGGTCACAGATGTAGGGAGGAGACAGGTTGTGGATAGCTTTGTATGTCCTGGTTAGTGTTTTGAACTGGAGTCGTTGGGCAATGGGAAGCCAGTGAAGGGATTGGCAGAGAGGAGAGGTCGGGGAGTAGCGGAGGGACAGGTGGATTAGCCAGGCAGCATAGTTTACACTAGATTGTAGGGGTGCAAGACTGTTAGAAGGGAGGCCACATAGCAGGAGGTTACAATAATCTAGGCGCCAGATAAGGGCATTTACTAGGGTTTTTGCAGCTTCTGGGGAAAGGAGTACAAATCCGGGAAATAGTTTTGAGTTGGAGGTGGCAGTAGGTGAAGAGGACTTGGATGTGTGGCTTGAAAGAGGGACTAATCCACCCCCACCCTCCCCCCGCTACTCCCTGACCTCTCCTCTTTGCCAATCCTTTCACTGGCTTTCCATTGTCCGACTCCAGTTCAAAATCCTAACCATGACCTACAAAGCTATCCACAACCTGTCTCCTCCTTACATCTGTGACCTAGTCTCCCGGAACTTGGCTGCACGTAACCTTCGATCCTCACAAGATCTCCCTCTTTACTCCCCTCTCATCTCCCCTTCCCACCATTGCATCAAAGATTTCTCCCGCGCCTCCCCCTTACTCTGGAATGCCCTACTACAACATATCAGACTCTCACCTACCTTGACAAACTTCAAAAGGAACCTGAAGACCCACCTCTTCTGACAAGCCTACAACCTGCTGTAACCCTCTGCTGATACAGCGCCGCACGACCAGCCCTACCCTCACCTACTGTATCCTCACCCATCCCTTGTAGACGGTGAACCCTCGCGGGCAGGGACCTCTCTCCTCCTGTACCAGTCTGTGTTTTGTATTGTTTGATTATTTTACTTGTCCCTATTATGTATGCCCCTTTCACATGTAAAGCGCTATGGAATAAATGGCGCTATAATAATACCATAATCTGCTTACTCTAACTGTATATCACTGTAGCTGACTTGCAATGTTAATAAAGGGTGGAAAGCTTTACAATCATTATCAGTGAAAATGCTTTTCATTCACTGACGGCTAACACAAGACAATGACAAAGTATATTGTTTTATCTTTAAGGAAATATTTTATGTAGAAAACCAGAAGGAATATGAGAGTAAAAAAGCCGCAAAAAAGAGAAGACATCACTTACTTGGGAAGAAGATGAAAGAAGCCATCAAAGGTCTTAATTTTCAAGAACACGATGACACATCAAGAGAAACCTTTGCTAGTGACACAAATGAAGCTTTAGCATCTTTAGATGAAGAAAACACTGAAATGAAAGCTGAAACTGAGGATGCCATTGAGATAGACTATGCCCATGACCTAGAAACCTTTTAACTGAAATAATGCTGGGACTTAGCAAATGTTGAGGCCATGTATTAGTACTGTTTTTTTTTTTTTTTTCTTGGGAGCAGGATACATGAGAAAAAAGTTGAGCAAAGAATGTGATGACATTGCTTATTAAATGCACCTCATTTTTGGGGGGCAGTTTTCATTTTGTACTTCCATGCTGTTCATCTGCCTTCTTCAACTTGTTGTAAATTACATATCGGTTAACTTGATTTGGTCGTCACAATGCTGCTTTTTATTGAGATGTATTTGTGTACTGCAAGTGACAAACTTATTCAAGCTCCCTGCTTGCTGAGCTGTAAGATACCTTCAAATCCCCTTGGACTAATGACTAATCTCTTGACAGCCATGTCCCTTTTTACAACCCTATTTCACTTAAAGGGGTTATCCGGCTTATTTTGCTTTTTTTTATTATTTACACTATTGGGCTACATTGGGGCAGGTAAGTAGATAGTGAGCACTTACCTGCCCTGCTGTCAGCCCCTCTCCCCAGGCTCAAAGGGGTCATGTGACTGATCCTGCTGTGATTTTGCTGCTTCCGGTCATTTCATGTCAACATGGGCAAGACCATGTTGACATGCAAATCTGCCACTGCATGTTGCCGCCCTGCTGGGCTGTACAGTGCGTGAGTCCCCACCCCCCTCCCTGTTCGCTGCTATCTCTGCCCTGTATGTGCTGGACAAACACAGGGTTGCCCTCTCTGTCTAGGACACCGTAGCGCTGTTTTCCCAACAGTGTCCTCAGCTCATTATGTTGTATGGTGTCTGGGCAACTGTGACCCCCCCTCCCCCGTGCGCTGTCTCTGTGATGAATGCAGCCTCCCGTGCTCCTCGCTTCTGAATACAGTCAGAAGCAGGGATGTCACCTGACACCAGCGAACAACAGCTCTGAGCTCTGTATAGGACACTGCAATCATCACAGCACGGAGAAGAGACAGCATGCTGCATGGGTGAGAAGAGAGCGAGCAGGGGGGGGGCAGAGAAGAGCGTGCACGGCTGACAGAGTGGGGGGGAGCAGAGAAGAGAGTTCATGGGTGACACAGCAGGGGACAGACAAGAGTTCATGGGGGTGAGAGATGGGAGTGCTGGGGGGCAGAGGAGACAGTGCAGTAGGAGAGAAGAGAGTGCATGAGGGGGGATTATGTATAATATATTATATAACTCTAGGGGTGTGTGTGTGTGTGTGTGTGTGTGTGTCTCTCTCTCTCTCCTATAGACTCACATTAGGGGCTATATATAATTTTCATTACATAGTATTCATTTATCTACAGGTGCTGGGGCAGTATACTGACAGGAGGGAGTGTGTGTGTGCAGAGGGTGTGGCTGGACACTGAGGCCAGGGGCGGTGCCAGCTGTGACTGTGGGTTTGGCAGTCAAACATGTCATGTTAGGTTGTGCTGAATGTAAATAAGGAGCTGCAGAGAATAAAGTGAAAAATCAAGAGAAACAAAAGTTAGAAAACAAAAAAATAATGTAGGGGGTGTTTTATATGACAATACAGCACAGATTAACTTAATTTTTTTTTTTTTTGCAGTTTGTCGGACAACTCCTTTAATGGTTGTCACTGTAAAGCGTCTATTTACGCCCAGCAAGTAAAGCATTTATAGCCATGATCCGTCAAGATGTTTATGACCGATTTTGCTAAATTTTTGCGCAACAGTGTTGTGTAGAAATCTTGCCACACTATTTTCACTAATGTCAGTGTGGCAACGTATGCCCAATTTATTAATTAAATGTTGCAGCATACCTTATGCCAGATATGTTACCTCAGTCCTTAATTGTATTACCATTTTTGTTAGTTGCGCATGTCTTGAGTTCATAAAGTGGCATGCGCTTCTTAAAAATGGGCATGCAGGAATAAGATGCACCTAAGGAACACTGGCATACGAATGTCCGTTTTAATGAATAGAAGACTATTTATCGTCTTCTGAAATCAATAAGCATCTAACTTGTGCAAAAGAGATCTGGCTAAATAAGGGGAGGATTGCAACATTTTTATTGTTGCCACCATATTTTTAGTTAGGGTTGTTGAGAAAGGATTAATCCTATTAATGGGAACCTGTCACCAGGTTTTTTTTCCCCCTTCATGAGCTGTAGCCATTACAAGTGAGCTCTTATATACAGATTTCTAGAATATTGCATATAAGAGCTCAGACCATGCTGTAGAATGTAAACACCACTTTTATAATCACCTAGGGGGGCGGTCTAGTCTGATGGGTGTCTCTGTCTTCCAGTCCGGCACCTCCTATGCGGCAATCACCATCCTCCTGCCCAGCCCAGTGTGCATGACTAGTCCGGCGTCGTTCACACAGCACCCTCCATTGCGCGTGTGCGCACTTTGGTCCACCCTGCTGAGGGCAGATCAAAGTACTGTAATTTGCAGGTGCGAGAAAAGGTCAAAGACCGCATGCACACGACAGTACTTTGATCTGCCCTCAGCCAGGCAGATTAAAGTGCACATGCAGGAGTGCAATGGAGACCTCTGTGAATGACGCCGGACGTGTCATGCACACGGGGCTGGGCAAGAGGACAGAGAACGCCACAGAGAAGATGCGCTGGACCGGATAGTAGCGCCACCCATCAGACCAGTCCCCAATGTGAGTATTCTAAAAGTGTTTATGTTATACAGAGCGGTATGGGCACTTGTGTACAGCATTCCAGAATACTGTATACAAGTGCCTACTGGTGCTGGCCGCAGCTCATAAGGGAAAATCCTAGTGACAGATTCTCTTTTAAACTGAATTTACATAAACTAAAACCAACTTATGCTTTCGCTAAAGAAACAAGGACAAACTAATGTAGTATAAGGTTTTGATCACACTACATGCTTGTTCTCCATTTATCATATGTGGGGAGAAGCGGGCAGCGTATATATATTTAATGCAGGATCTGACAACTAAAAGTGTCATGCGTCGCCCATATACTTGAAATGATCCAGCTTCCAGATTTTTTTTCTTTTTAATAAAATTCACCTTTATTGGTAATGTCTTTAAAATCATCCAAGAAAATATTGCATGATTCATGAATAATATAGCAAGCCCATAGGTGTCTTAAGGCTCACACCAGACGCATTTTGAGCGTAACGGTTTTATAATTGGTTCACCAAGTCACATTCACCAAGTCTAAGAGCATTGCGCTCGAAACGCGTCTGGTGTGATCCTTACAACTCCTATGGACCTGCTATTTCTCATGAATCATGCGATATTTTCTTGGCTGATTTTAAAGAAATTACCAATAAAGGTGAGTTTTGTTATAAAGAAAAAAAAAAAATCTGTAAGCTGGATCATTTCTTCTTGTTTCACTTGTACCTGACGCTGAAGCAGCAGAGGGATCCTTTGCTTTCTATTACCGACGGAACTGAGTGATCTCCGGCGTGAACTGGATTCTTGTTCTCCAAACTATGTCACCCATATACTTCCCTGATTATAACCAAAATCATGTTTATTGGCTTGTGATGAATGGGGGACAATAACTCTTACGGTTCTAGTAAAGCTGGGTTCACACATAGCGACAACGACGTCGCTGTTCCGTCACCATTTTATGTGACGCAACAGCGACCTTGTAAGTCGCTGTTATGATCGCTGCTTAGCTGTCAAAAACAGCAGAAGCAGCAGCGATCATAACGACACGCGTCGCTGTGCTACATGTGCAGAGAGCAGGGAGCCGCGCACACTGCTTAGCGCTGGCTCCCTGCACTCCTAGCTACAGTACACATCGGGTTAATTATCCGATGTGTACTGCAGCTACATGTGCAGAGAGCAGGGAGCTGGCACTGGCAGCAAGAGCGACGGATGCTAGTAACTAAGGTAAATATCGGGTAACCAGGGAAAGTTCTTCCCTTGGTTACCCGATGTTTACCCGTTTACCCTGGTTACAGCTTACCGCAGCTGCCAGACACCGGCTCCTGCTCCCTGCTCGCTTCATTTCGTCGCTCTCTCGCTGTCACACACAGCGATGTGTGCGTCACAGCGGGAGAGCGACGACCAAAAAATGAAGCTGGACATTTAGCAACGACCGGCGACCTCACAGCAGGGGCCAGGTCGTTGCTGGATGTCACACACAGCGACGGGACGTCGCTACAACGTCACAAAAAAATGGTGACGTAGCAGCGACGTCGTTGTCGCTGTGTATGACACCACCCTAAGGGCCACTGAATAATGGCAATAGAACAGTGGATTTCTCATGTTGTAAGAAATTTTCTTTCCATCAGAATGAACATGCATTGGATTTAATTTAACCAACAAACATTTTTATCTTACAATCTTTTCTGGAAAAAAGTCGCCCCCATTTGAATTTTCATTCTGTAGTCTGATGAAAGATCCCTCCTAGATGAGGCATGTTTCCTTGTAAGAAACCTACCAGAAAGATCCTTCACCGGTGTCGTTCAACATGTAACCAATATGGATGCAAATGTGTATGACTTTGTTGGAGAAGCAATTTTTAGATGGACTCTTAATACTTTTACCGTGTGTTGTAAATTCACATCCTGCTGCCTTTATGTTCTTCATTGATTTGTTTCAAAATGTTGACTTTCACAATTTAAATATTTTTGTTTTTCTTGGATTTTGTTTTTGACCTTACTTTTTTTTTTTATGAAGTTTAAACACTGATGGTAGTTATGCAGACAGATGTGAAGCAATATATTAAAGCCCAACTTATAGAATGTACAGGAAAAGTGTCTGCTCACCAGATAGTGCCACCTAGCTCTGACCTAGCTATTGATCATTCTTACCTATCTCTGTAGCAGGGCTTTTAATGGGCAACCAAACTAGATTTTTCAATATTCACCTCAAACTCTACCGCTATTACAGGTTATAAAGAAGTGTTACGTCTTCCCGTTATAAAAAAAATAAAAATTATATAGCGCCAACACATTCCGCCGCACTTTTACAATTGAGGAGGGACAGTTAAGGCCCCGTTACACGCAACGACTTATGTAACGATATATCGCCGGGGTCACGGATTCCGTTACGCACATCCGTCATTGTTAGCGACGTTGTTGCGTGTGACACCAACCAGTGACCGTTAACGGTGGAAAATACCTAATCGTCCATCGTTGAAACGTCGTTCCTTTTCAGAAAATCGTTGATTGTTGAGGACGCAGGTTGTTAGTCGTTCCCGAGGCAGCACACATCGTTATGTGTGACACCTCGGGAACAACAAACAGCTTACCTGCGGCCGCCGGCAATGCGGAAGGAAGAAGGTGGGCAGGATGTTCGGCCCGCTCATCTCCACCCCTCCGCTTCTATTGGGCAGCTGCTTAGTGATGCCGCACAAACCGCCCCCTTAGAAAGGAAGCGGTTCGCAGGCCACAGCGACGTTGCTAGGAAGGTAAGTCCGTGTGACTGCTCTTAAAGGGAACCTGTCAGCAGAAATTTCCCCTAAAACCTAACAGATTCCCCCTCTGCAGCTCCTGGGCTGCATTCTAGAAAGGTCCCTGTTATTATTGTGCCCCCTTTCTGACCAAAAAAAAGAGTTTATAAAGAGGTACCTTTTTGGCTTCGGATTCTATAAATGTGACACGGGGGCGGGCAGCCTGATGGCCGTTATTCTGCCCCCTGGTCCTGTATGCCGCCCCCATCGCTGATTTACATACTTTTGGACGCCGCCCACTGCTCCAGCCATCCCCGCACATGCCCAGTGCCAGTCTCACGGGACTGAGCACTGTGACTGCTGGTGACGTGTGCGCAGGCAAGTGATTTTGGGCGGGACTGTGACTGTTATCAGCAAGTACCCGCCCATAATCTCGTGAGCGCGCAAACCTCTCCAGCGGTCACACTGTGCTCAGTGTAGATGCTAGACTGTATGGGCTGCTTCCAGGGATGATGTCCCTTTGTCACGTGATAGTATTTTGAACACGCCCCTATCACGTGACAAAGGGATGTCATCCCTGGAAGCAGCCCATACAGTCTAGCACTACACTGAGCACAGTGTGACCGCTGGAGAGGTTTGCGTGCTCACGAGATTATGGGCGGGTACTTGCTGATAACAGTCACAGTCCCGCCCATAATCACTTGCCTGCGCACACGTCACCAGCAGTCACAGTGCTCAGTCCCGTGAGACTGGCACTGGGCATGCGCGGGGATGGCTGGAGCAGTGGGCGGCGTCCAAAAGTATGGAAATCAGCGATGGGGGCGGCATACAGGACCAGGGGGCAGAATAACGACCATCAGGCTGCCCGCCCCCGTGTCACATTTATAGAATCCGAAGCCAAAAAGGTACCTCTTTATAAACTCTTTTTTTTGGTCAGAAAGGGGGCACAATAATAACCGGGACCTTTCTAGAATGCAGCCCAGGAGCTGCAGAGGGGGAATCTGTTAGGTTTTAGGGGAAATTTCTGCTGACAGGTTCCCTTTAACGATATTGTGCACCACGAGCAGCGATTTGCCCGTGACTCACAACGGGGGTGGGTACGCTCGTTAGCGATATTGCTGCGTGTAAAGCCCCCTTTAGGCTGCTTTCACACCTCCGGTTTCTGCAATGCGGCACAATACGGCACTTTGCAGGAAAATCGCAACCGTTTTTTTTTGCTGCCGGTTGCGTTTTTTCTGCATAGACTTTAATTAGTGCCGCATTGTGCTGCATAGGCTCGCGTTCGGTCCAGTTTTTGCCGCATGCGGCAGATTTAGCCGATGCGGCGGCCGGATGGAACGTTGCCTGGCACGTTTTTTCGTGCGGCAAAAAAAACCGCATCGCGCCGCATTCGGCCGATGCGGCGCATTTTTCAATGCATGCCTATGGCGGCCGGATGCGGTTTTTGCCACTGCGCATGCTCAGTAGCATGCCACAAGCGGCAAAAAACGGACGGGCCGCATGGGAAAAACTTATGCAAAGGATGCGGTGTTTTCACCGCATCCGTTGCATAGCTTGCACAGCCGGATTGAGCCGCAGAGCTCAAGCCGGATGTGTGAAAGCAGCCTTAGACTTTACAAAGTAACATAGCTCAACAGTTAGAGGAGTTGAGGGTTCTGCTCACAAGCTTACAATCTATGAGGCAATACGAGGCACAATAGGAAGTTAATGCTTGTCAGGTATGGTACAGGCACAATTATAAATAGATGTCAAGCTGCATGAGCAAGTTCTCAACCATTATCCGTCTAAGTAGAGTTGGCATGTGCAGTTGTGTGCATGAATGACGTGTAGACACATGAATTGGAGGAAAAAGATTCTGAGGAAAATTAGAAAGTGGGAAGAGTTAAATAAGTGAGGTGACAGGCCTGCCTAAAGACATGACCTTTTAGAGCATGCTGAAAAATTTGAGGGCTAGGTATTAATTGAATAGTCTGGTGGTAGTGCATTCCAGAAAACTGGTGCAGCACAAATGAATTCTTGGAGATAGAAGTAGGATGTTCAGATTATTGAAGATTATTGTTCGTCTTAGATCATTTCCGGGGGGAGGGGGAAAGGTATGAGATGAGTGAAAGACAAAAAAAGACAGTTTGCACTCTGGAATGCTGAAGTGTGAAAACTATGTATGTGTGAATATAGAACTTCATTACTTCTAAGGGAAATCTAAGAAAAATGAGATATTTAGCATATAGAAACGGCCATTTGTATATCTGCCCAGTGCGTGAAAGACAGATGAGGGAGATGTATGGTAGTGCAGAACTGTGGTGAGCTTTGTGGGTGAAAGTGATACATCTAGATTGTAATAGGTGCGTAACCAAATGCAATGAGTGTCTCAAGTTGTAGGCATCGGTGTACTGGCTGACTAATTCAGCACAAATTGGAGAAAAGACAGTTTGGTAAGAGGGAGACCGATCAGTAGAGTTGCCGTAGTCAAGTTGAATATGAGTACGATTGATAAAGTTTTTGTGGTTTCAAAGGTGGAAAAAAAGGTCAGATTCTGGAGATGGTTTTAAGATGCAGGTGACATAAGTGAGTGATTGGATATAGATAGGAAAGTTCGGTATCAAATATGTTCCCAAACAAGCAAGTGTGTTGCTTGGAACTTATGGTTGAACCACACAAGCAGGGCCGGCTCCAGGTTTTTCTGGGCCCCGGGCGGAAGACTCCCAGTTTTCCCCATAAACACGCAGACACACACACATACGTACATATACATAAAGACAAACTCACAAAAATACATATAAACAGACAAATCTATACAGTCATATACACTGACCTACATAGATACACATCATACATGCATGCATATACACACACACACTGCTCTGCTGCATACACACACACACACACACACACACACACACACACACACACACACACAGCTGCATACATACATACAGGCACACACTGCTCTGCTGCATATATACAGACACACACACTGCTCTGCTGCATATATACAGACACACACACTGCTGCATACATACAGACACACACACTGCTCTGCTGCATACACACATACGGACAGACACATACACACTGCTGCTGCATACATACATATACACATACTGCTCTGCTGCATACATACAGACAGACACAGACACTGCTCTGCTGCATACACACACACACACACACACACACACACACATACTGCTCTGCTGCATATATACATATAGACAGACACACACATACTACTCTGCTGCATGCATACATACATACATACATACATATATATAGATAGACACACACATACTGCTCTGCTGCATGCATGCAGACAGACGCCCACACACCTGGCTCTGTGGGGCCAGCACATACGGCGAGGAGGAGGAGGGGGGGGGACGACAGGGGACAGGGCATACATCGCGTAGGGGAGAAGCCCATAAATCGGGGGCGGGGAGGGCACATACAGATCGAGGGGGGGGGGGGGAGGAGGGGTGTCACACATACCGCACAGGTCACGGAGGAGATGGGGCCCACACAGTGCCGGAGGGGAACGCTGTGCTAGGAGTCGCTGGCTGGCACTGAGCCTCCTTCATCAATGGGACCAAGCAGGACGCCGGGTGGTAGCTCCGCCCACAGATGAAGCGCTCAATCAACGAGGACGCAGCGAATGCTGTGGTCTGTGCGCCTTAAAGGGACAGCAGCCACAGTTTCCTGCCGAGGACTGCGGTCCCTGGAACTCTGCCTGGGGGCAACAGAACTGAAGGCGAGTGGGCCCGGCCCGGGAGCAGCAGAACTGACGAGGCCGAGTGGGGCCCTGCAGCTCTTCAGGGCCCCGGCATTTGCCCGGTATGCCGGATGCTGACGCTGGCCCTGCACACAAGGAAATTGTAATAATGGGTATAGGTAGGTTAGTAAAGGAAGGAATCAGAAAATGTTCTCTCCAATCCTGGGAAGACATGATGGTAGAGACAGGATTCAGACAATCCCTGGTATTTTGTGTTAAGGTGGAGGATAATGTCAGGAGACGATGTGTGAAGATAGTACTGGAAACCAAATTTGCTGATGGGCCAATAGGAGTATTATATAGAGAGAAGAGGGGGGGGGGGGGGGAGACTGAACCTTGATTAACTGTGAGTAAACCTGTCAGGTTCAATATACATCTAGAACCACGAGCAGTTCTGGGTGCATATTACTAATCCCTGCCTAACCGTCCCTGTATAGACTAGCATAGCTAAAGAGATCTTTCTAAAGATTTTACCGTATGCTCATGAGCAAGCGGACTAGTTACCTGGGCATTAGATCCCCTGGCTAGTCGGCCCTATTAGCATGTTAGTACGCCCCTGTGGGTGTGCTAACATGCTAATGAATGTGCAGCGTCAGAGGATGGTCTCGCTCACCTCTCCACCGCCATTGCGTCCGACGCAGGATTTTGGCTCAGTGCACATGACCCTAGAGTTTCGGTCATGCGCACTACTTCAGTTTGAAGCCAGGACGCGTACTCACGGCTTCATAGTGTGCATGACTGGAACAGTGCAGAGGTTTGTGGAGAGGGGGGGTGCTGTACTGTAGAACTCACAAGGGGGTATAAATTCTCAGAAAGTAACTTTGTTTTGTCTGATCGTGATGTGGTGAGGGTGGGGAAGTAGGCTTCTTTGGCCAAATGGAGAGCAGAGTTACAAGTCTTGAGTATGAATTTACCATATTTTCGGACTATAAGATGCACTTTTTTTCCCCCCAAATGTTGGGGGAAAGTGGGGGATGCATCTTATAGTCTGAATGTAGGGCTGCGGGGAATGAGGGTGCTGCGGTGGAGCGGGTCAACGGCAGCACGAGCAGGCTGTAGCAGGACCCGTTCATTTAATATGCACGCCCATCATATTACATGTGTGTCATGACCACATTTTTTGCTTAAAATTTTATTTTCCTATTTTCTTCCTCTAAAACCAGGGTGCGTCTTATGGTCCGGTGCGTCTTCTAGTCCGAAAAATACGGTATAGTGGGAAAAATCCTGCTGAATGAGATATTCTCCCTTGATACTTGGCACACTTAAAGCACTGCTGGAGAAAACGTGTTTGCAGTTTGTGCCAGAGTAGCCGTGATCTATGTTGGGCCTTTCTGCACGTAGAGTGTGCTGGTTTCTCCAGGGCATTTTCCAATGTGTTACTGTAATGTGACAATGAAAAGTCTGACAGGAGAGGGAGGAGATTGGAGCTAAGGATGGCTGTAGATTGTTCATAAGCTGTGGGCTATTGATGGCACCTAGACATGTGTGTGTGTGGTAAGATGGGGCAGTGCGACAGTTCTTGACAGAGAAAGAAGGGAGATTGTGTTCAGAGAGTGGGAAATGAGAGTAAAGTTATACACTGGTCAGAGCCATGAGATAACCAGGTCCAGCGTCATCCCACCTTCATGCGTAGGAGAGTTAGTAAGCTGAGAAAAGGCTGGAGATCGAAGATGAGTGGCAGATGCTGAGTGGATTATCAATGGGGACATTAAAGTCCCCCACCATGAGAGTGGGAATAAAGAAATAAAAGACTTGGTAATGTATTAGCCAATTGAAAAAAAGATAGATTGCTTTCAGTGGGAGAAATAAAAATATAATATTGTAGTTCTCTTTTGAGAGTGGGAATGTGACAGGAAGTGTGAAGACCAGGTGCCAAAGTGAGCCAGGAGCTGTTTGTTTTTGCCTGGAGAGCTGTACACAACTGCCACTCACACGGAGGTTTGAAGAGTATAAGCCACACAGTCAAGATTGACAAAGTTCCCTGATAGCAACAAATTTAACAAAAGTCCCCTTTGTAGCCTATTTTCAGAGTTAACCCACACAGCCAAGATTGGCAGAGTTATTCCACAAAGCAACCATTTTATTAAAAGGTCTCTACATAACCTGTATTCCCAGTTCACCCACACAGTCAAGACTGGCAGAGTTCTCCCACAGAGCAACAATTTAAACAAAAGGTCCCTACATAGCCTGTTTTAGAGCTGACCCACATAGACAAAATTGATAGTTACCCCACAGAGTAACACTTCTCAAAACTGCCCTTACAGAGCCTGATTTCAAAGTTCACCTATACAACCAATATTGGCAGATTAACCACAGTTCAACAATTTTCAAAAAGGCCCTTACAGAGCCTGTTTTCACAGTTGACCGACAGAACACCCAGAAGTAAAGATGAGCTAACCGAACTGTAAAGTTCCAGGTGCGTTCTGAACCTGGACTTTACAAAAAGTCAGTGTTCAAATTTGGAGTTTGTGTGCTCTTTGTATGCTAACTAGTATCAGTATGTTCGGGTATGCTCAGTGCTTGGCCCAGTGTAAGACGTTTGCAGTCTGTATGGCTTTCACTGGGGATAGAAACAACACTCATTTTTTGGGTGAAAGAAATAATTTTTAAAGAGGACCAACCAGCAGGATTTTACGATGAGGTAAAGGCAGTGCCATACAGGCATTAAGTTGCTGAATGCAGCCATACCTGTTCTAGAAAGATGCGATGCTTGATTGATTCAATATATTTAATCAAAGTTGCAGAAAAGCACTGCACTTTGACTGGTGCAACAAGGGTGGGTGTTTGTGGGTCAGGTCCTTGCGTTTATTACTCTTCCAGCATCCTCCTAGCTTGCCCCCCTTTTCTTTATTTGAATATCGCGCTGCCATTGCTATTGTTGGAGGCACATGCGCTTTGCCACAGTACTGAGGTCTTCATTAAAGTGGCGCCGGAGTCTGCATATGTGTGTACCATGATCTCAGGTGCCATTTTATTGAACACACGCGCAAATGCTTCTCAGTCTTCACTGGCGTCATTTTAATGAATACCTGAGTACTGTGGCAATGTGCATGTGCCTCAACAGCAAATATTCAACTAAAGAAAAGGAGGCATACCAGGAGGACCTGACCCACAAAGTGCTGCCCATGTTGCACCAATCAATCAAAGGGCAGTGCTTTTCTTTTCTTTGTCGCTCCATTGGGAGACCCAGACAATTGGTGTATAGGCTATGCCTCCGGAGGCCGCACAAAGTATTACACTAAAAGTGTAAAGCCCCTCCCCTTCTGCCTATACACCCCCCGTGCTCCCACGGGCTCCTCAGTTTTATGCTTTGTGCGAAGGAGGCAGACATGCACGCATAGCTCCACAGATTAGTCAGCAGGAGCTGCTGACTATGTCGGATGGAAGAAAAGAGGGCCCTTAACAGGGCCCCCAGCATGCTCCCTTCTCACCCCACTCTTGTCGGCGGTGTTGTTAAGGTTGAGGTATCCATTGCGGGTACGGAGGCTGGAGCCCACATGCTGTTTTCCTTCCCCATCCCATTTAGGGCTCTGGGTGAAGTGGGATCCTAATCGGTCTCCAGGCACTGAGACCGTGCTCCATCCACAGCCCCTGGGGACTCTGCTGGATAAGGAGCCGAGTATCGTCAGGGACATGGCCCTGCTACTTTGAGGTACTCTGTGTCCCCGTGGGGACCGCGCACAGAAACACTCCAGCATTGCTGGGTGTGTTAGTGCGCCGGGGACCGCGGCGCTGACCGCACTTGTGCCATCACACGCTGCAGCGTGGCTGAGTGTGTTAGTGTATTGGGGGACTACCGCGCTGACCGCCGCTGCCATTGTTATACATGTGGCGCGGCTGGGACTGTTAGTGCGCCGGGGACATCCGCGCCGACCGCGCTTATACGGCGGCCGCGCTTATAACTATAGTCCCCGGCTTTTGCGGCCTAGTCTCATTCTCTTCCCGCCCCCAGGCCTGCCAGTCAGGGGAAGGGCGGGACGCTGTACACAATGTCAGCACTGAGGGCTGGAGCATGCTTTGCATACTCCACCCCCCTCACTGTGCACAGTGGGGCACCAGTTTCCCGCACTTTCTAGGGCACGCCCACGGCCCCCTCCTCTCCTCAGGACGCCGGCAGCCATTCCTGTCAGCTCTTCTGACACTGGAGAGGGGAGACAAGCTCTGGGAGACCCAGGCAGGGATTCTGGTGGCCACACAACCGCTTTGAGCGGCCGGTAAGCAGCACCTCAGGTGCTGGCCCCACTTGTGCAGAAGTGTACTTATATATTATATGATTATAGGCTATACTTTACACTGTATAGTGCACGGTTGATTTTTGGCTATATACCCTCCTGGATTGCTCAGGGGAGACAACAGCATGGCGCCCACAAGAAGCAGGGGTGCCAAAACACAGGCTTACTATGCTGCCTGCGCCGCATGTACGGCTTCACTACCGGCAGGTTCCACTGACCCTCATTGTGTGCACTGCTCGGCCCCTGTGGCACTTACTCAGCCGGAGCCTCTGCTAAGGGTGGCCCAGGGGGGAACCACCTGCTAACACTGTCCAGGTGACAGGGACGGAGTTTACAGTTTTTACTGAAAGGCTTTCTGAGACTATGGCTAAGATACTAGAAGCTTTGCAGTCCAGACCGGTATCTCAGACCATGGGCACTGTGGAATCATTGCCACCTGGTTCCCCTCAGTTGGAACAACCATGTCCTCCCGGGGTGTCTCATAGATCCCAGGGTGAGGTCTCTGACACGGACCGCAGTCCCAGACCGCCTAAGCGAGCTCGCTGGGAAATTCCCTCGACATCATCACATTGTTCAGGGTCTCAGCGGGAGGACTCTCTGTATGATGAGGCGGAGGTAGCTGATCAGGATTCTGATCCTGAGGCCGCTCTCAACCTTGATACTCCTGATGGGGACGCCATAGTGAATGATCTTATCGCGTCCATAAATCAAATGTTGGATATTTCTCCCTCAGCTCCTCCAGGAGAGGAGTCAGCTTCTCAGCAGGAGAAATTCCGTTTCAGGTTCCCCAAGCGTACAACGAGTATGTTTCTGGACCACTCTGACTTCAGAGAGGCAGTCCAGAAACACCGGGCTTGTCCAGATAAGCGTTTTTCTAAGCGCCTTAAGGATACACGTTATCCCTTCCCCCCTGACGTGGTCAAGGGCTGGACTCAGTGTCCCAAGGTGGATCCTCCAATCTCCAGACTGGCGGCTAGATCCATAGTTGCAGTTGAAGATGGGGCTTCACTCAAGGATGCCACTGACAGACAGATGGAGCTCTGGGTGAAATCCATCTATGAAGCTATCGGCGCGTCTTTTGCTCCAGCATTCGCAGCCGTATGGGCACTCCAAGCTATCTCAGCGGGTCAAGCGCAAATTGACGCACTCACACGTACGTCTGCGCCGCAAGTGGCTTCCATAACATCTCAAACGTCGGCATTTGCGTCCTACGCTATTAATGCTGTCCTGGACTCTGCGAGCCGTACGGCGGTTGCAGCCGACAATTCGGTGGCAATACGCAGGGCCTTGTGGCTACGGGAATGGAAGGCAGATTCGGCTTCCAAAAAGTGCTTAACCGGTTTGCCATTTTCTGGCGACCGTTTGTTTCGTGAGAGATTGGATGAAATCATCAAGCAATCCAAGGGAAAGGAAACATCCTTACCCTAGGCCAAACCAAACTTACCCCAACAGAGGAGGGGACAGTCGAGGTTTCGGTCCTTTCGGGGTGCGGGCAGGTCCCAATTCTCCTCGTCCAAAAGGCCTCAGAAGGATCAGAGGAACTCCGATTCATGGCGGTCTAAGTCACGCCCTAAAAAGACCGCCGGAGGTGCCGCTACCAAGGCGGCTTCCTCATGACTTACGGCCGCTTCACACCGCATCCTCGGTCGGTGGCAGGCTCTCCCGCTTTTGCGACACCTGGCTGCCACAGGTAAAAGACCGTTGGGTGAGAGACATTCTGTCTCACGGTTACAGGATAGAGTTCAGCTCTCATCCTCCGACTCGATTCTTCAGGACATCTCCGCCTCCCGAGCGAGCTGATGCTCTTCTGCAGGCGCTGGGCACTCTGAAGGCAGAAGGAGTGGTGGTCCCTGTTCCTCTTCAGCAACAGGGTCACGGTTTTTACTCCAACCTGTTTGTGGTTCCAAAGAAGGACGGGTCTTTCCGTCCTGTCCTGGACCTAAAACTGCTCAACAAACACGTAAAGACCAGGCGGTTCCGGATGGAATCCCTCCGCTCCGTCATCGCCTCAATGTCTCAAGGAGATTTCCTTGCATTGATCGATATCAAAGATGCTTATCTCCACGTTCCGATTGCTCCAGAGCATCAGCGCTTTCTGCGCTTCGCCATAGGAGACGAACACCTTCAGTTCGTGGCACTGCCGTTCGGCCTGGCGACAGCCCCACGGGTTTTCACCAAGGTCATGGCTACAGTAGTCGCGGTCCTCCACTCTCAGGGTCACTCGGTGATCCCTTACTTAGACGATCTGCTGGTCAAGGCTCCCTCTCAAGAGGCATGCCAGCACAGCCTCACCGCTACTCTGGAGACTCTCCAGAGTTTCGGGTGGATCATCAATTTTCCAAAGTCAAATCTGACACCGGCCCAATCGCTGACATATCTTGGCATGGAGTTTCATACCCTCTCAGCGATAGTGAAGCTTCCGCTGAACAAGCAGCGTTCACTACAGACGGGGGTGCAATCTCTCCTTCAAGGTCAGTCACACCCCTTGAGGCGCCTCATGCACTTCCTGGGGAAGATGGTGGCAGCAATGGAGGCAGTCCCTTTCGCGCAGTTTCACCTGCGTCCTCTTCAATGGGACATCCTACGCAAATGGGACAGGAAGCCGACGTCCCTCGACAGGAACGTCTCCCTCTCTCAGGCAACCAAAGCTTCCCTTCGGTGGTGGCTTCTTCCCACTTCATTATCGAAGGGGAAATCCTTCCTACCCCCATCCTGGGCGGTGGTCACGACGGACGCGAGTCTGTCAGGGTGGGGAGCAGTCTTTCTCCACCACAGGGCTCAGGGTACGTGGACCCAGCAAGAGTCCTCACTTCAGATCAATGTTCTGGAGATCAGGGCAGTGTATCTTGCCCTGAAAGCGTTCCAGCAGTGGCTGGAAGGCAAGCAGATCCGAATTCAGTCGGACAACTCCACAGCGGTGGCTTACATCAACCACCAAGGAGGAACACGCAGTCGGCAAGCCTTCCAGGAAGTCCGGCGGATTTTGATGTGGGTGGAAGCCACGGCCTCCGCCATCTCCGCAGTTCACATCCCAGGCGTGGAAAACTGGGAAGCAGATTTTCTCAGTCGCCAGGGCATGGACGCAGGGGAATGGTCCCTTCACCCGGACGTGTTTCAGGAGATCTGTTGCCGCTGGGGGATGCCGGACGTCGACCTAATGGCGTCCCGGCACAACAACAAGGTCACGGCATTCATGGCACGTTCTCACGATCACAGAGCTCTGGCGGCAGACGCCTTAGTTCAAGATTGGTCGCAGTTTCAACTCCCTTATGTGTTTCCTCCGCTGGCACTGTTGCCCAGAGTGTTACGCAAGATCAGGGCCGACTGCCGCCGCGCCATCCTCGTCGCTCCAGACTGGCCGAGGAGGTCGTGGTACCCGGATCTGTGGCATCTCACGGTCGGCCAACCGTGGGCACTACCAGACCGACCAGACTTGCTGTCTCAAGGGCCGTTTTTCCATCTGAATTCTGCGGCCCTCAACCTGACTGTGTGGCCATTGAGTCCTGGATCTTAGCGTCTTCAGGATTATCCCAGGAGGTCATTGCCACTATGAGACAGGCTAGGAAACCAACGTCCGCCAAGATCTACCACAGGACGTGGAAAATATTCCTGTCGTGGTGCTCTGCTCGGGGTTTTTCTCCCTGGCCATTTGCCTTGCCCACTTTTCTGTCCTTTCTTCAGTCCGGATTGGAAAAGGGTTTGTCACTCGGCTCCCTTAAGGGACAAGTCTCTGCGCTCTCTGTGTTTTTTCAGAAGCGCCTGGCCAGACTTCCACAGGTACGCACGTTCCTGCAGGGGGTTTGTCACATCGTTCCTCCTTACAAACGTCCGTTGGAACCCTGGGATCTGAACAGGGTGCTGATGGTTCTTCAGAAACCACCGTTCGAGCCAATGAGGGATATTTCTCTCGCACGCCTTTCACAGAAAGTGGTTTTCCTAGTAGCAGTCACTTCACTTCGGAGAGTGTCTGAGCTGGCAGCTCTGTCATGCAAAGCCCCCTTCCTGGTGTTTCACCAGGACAAGGTGGTTCTGCGTCCGGTTCCGGAATTTCTCCCTAAGGTGGTATCCCCCTTTCATCTCAATCAGGATATCTCCTTACCCTCTTTTTGTCCTCATCCAGTTCACCAATGTGAAAAGGATTTGCACTTGTTAGATCTGGTGAGAGCACTCAGACTCTACATTTCTCGTACGGCGCCCCTGCGCCGCTCGGATGCACTCTTTGTCCTTGTCGCTGGCCAGCGTAAAGGGTCACAGGCTTCCAAATCAACCCTGGCTCGGTGGATCAAGGAACCAATTTTCGAAGCTTACCGTTCTGCTGGGCTTCCGGTTCCCTCAGGGCTGAAGGCCCATTCTACCAGAGCCGTGGGTGCGTCCTGGGCTTTGAGGCACCAGGCTACGGCTCAGCAGGTGTGTTAGGCGGCTACCTGGTCGAGCCTGCACACTTTCACGAAACACTATCAGGTGCATACCTATGCTTCGGCAGATGCCAGCCTAGGTAGGCGAGTCCTTCAGGCGGCGGTTGCCCACCTGTAGGACGGAGCCGTTACGGCTCTATTATGAGGTATTATTTACCCACCCAGGGACTGCTTTTGGACGTCCCAATTGTCTGGGTCTCCCAATGGAGCGACAAAGAAGAAGGGAATTTTGTTTACTTACCGTAAATTCCTTTTCTTCTAGCTCCAATTGGGAGACCCAGCACCCGCCCCTGTTTTTTTGTGTACACATGTTGTTCATGTTGAATGGTTTCAGTTCTCCGATATTCCTTCGGATTGAATTTACTTTAAACCAGTTTATAATTTTTTTCCTCCTTCTTGCTTTTGCACCAAAACTGAGGAGCCCGTGGGAGCACGGGGGGTGTATAGGCAGAAGGGGAGGGGCTTTACACTTTTAGTGTAATACTTTGTGCGGCCTCCGGAGGCATAGCCTATACACCAATTGTCTGGGTCTCCCAATTGGAGCTAGAAGAAAAGGAATTTACGGTAAGTAAACAAAATTCCCTTCTTCTGCAGCTTTGGTAAATTAAATATCTTTAATCAAACATCACATCTTTCTATAGCAGGTATGCCTCCAATCAGCATCTTAGTGCCTGTATGGTACTGCCTTTACCTCATAGTAAAATCCTGCTGGTTGATTTCTTTTAAATTGCTTAAAATCACCATTCTCAGCACAACTCTTATTTTAGACAGGACAATCTACTGCCATTCTGTGCATGGAAGTGCGGTCTGCCTGTCCTAATGGCTGATGTAAGCTACTTCTAGGTTCGATAATGCTGCAATTTTAACCCCTTTATGACTTTGGACCTACTGTACCTATACCTCCAAGATCGTATCTGTCCCTTTAATGTGGACTTGCGCGGCGAGCCCATATTATTCCCTGCACATCTGTTGCTCTGATCAGCAGACATGTGCAGCTAACAGGCTAATGCAGCTAACATCTCTGATCCACCCGTGCCTGTTAACTAGTTAGATCACCCTGTCAAACTCTGACAGCGCAATCTAATGTACTCCGATGGGGTTCACGCCATGCCCCACCACCATCGCGATCACCAAGCGCTGATGGGTTGTCATAACAGCAGGGGGGGGGGGTCAGCTGATGACCTCTGTCACTCATGACTCACTTTCTATGAATATGGTGACAAAGCACTGACATTCACAGAAGATCAGCAACTACGATCACAGTGTATGAGGTTCTCCTAAGAGGACTACTAAAATCAAAAAGTTTTAAAAAATGAGAAAATTAAATAAAAGCAAAGTTCGAATCACCCCCCTTTTGCCCCATTGAAAATAAAAATTTTAAAAAAGCCAAAAAATATATATTTGGTATCGCTGAGTTCATTAACCGTTTTACGACCGAGGACGTATTGGTATGTCCTTTGGTCTTGTCTGGGTAATGACAACCGGTTCTGCAGTTATCCCTGCACATGTATGCAGATTTGAACAGCAGACATGGGTGGCTTACAGGCCTCGCCTGTTAACACCTTAGATTGCGCTCAAAATGTGACAGCGCAATTTAAATGGCCGCAGTGGGGAATGAGCTGTTCCCTGCCTCCATCAGAGGCCCAATGATGCAATCACAGGGGGCTGATGGTTGCCACGGTAGCGACGGATTATGTGACGACCCCTGTCGGTATCATGATGTATTTCTTATCAGAGCCGTCAGAGCGGTGGCACTTACAGGCAAGAAGCATTTCTGCTGATCACATCTGTGAAGCTCTAATGAATAGAAATACACAGGCAATCAGCCTGTGCAGTGATAGTTATCTAGGGGGCCTAGTAAAATAAAGAGAAACATTTTAAAAAAAAAAAAAGTTTTCAAAATAGGAAAAATTAAAAAAAAAAAAAGTTCAAATATCGCCCCATTGAAAATAGTTAAAAAAAAATACACAAATTTGGTATCACCACGCTCAGAAATGCCCGATCTATCAAAATATAAAATCAATCTGAACGGTACAGGGCGTGGAGAGACATTCTTGTGCATGTCTGCATGTGTGGATCTGTCTGCGTGGTTATGTATGTGTGCGGGTTTGTGTTCATGTGTGTGTGAATATGTGCATGTGTCTGTCTACGTACACCTGTCTGCATGTGTGCATGTGTGTGTGTGTCTGCCTATGTGTATGTGAGCCTGTGTGTGTGCTTGCATGTCTGTGTGCACATTTGTCTATGTATGTGTGTCTATGCACATTTCTGTGTCTGGGACGGTGGAAGATAGGGCCTCAAGATGGGGTGACATTATTAAAAAAAGAGGGCCATGAATGGAGACATTAAATAAAGGTGGTTAGGGTGGGGGACATAATTACTATATGGGGCCAGAATGAGGAACCGACATTATTGGTTTATGGTGGCATAATTACTGTTGGGGCAAATTAGGGAACTACGGTATATTACTGCTGTAATATAATTTAGTTTTGAGGATACTGTTTTACATGGGGTTAACAAAAGTTTGACGTAGTGTAGAAATTGGGGAAAAAGTGTGGAATGTGCTCTGGGAGTGACCAGCTTTAGGCGACTGTGTTATTTTCTGCACAGTTGAGTCATGGCAGGAAGAAGTGATAGCGGTTGGCGCCAGGTGAAGAGGAAAATGAAGCTGAATAACTTAAACTACAGATGTCAATGTTAACTCTGTGTATTACACACACACACACACACAAACACACACACACACTGAGCTCCAATGTATAATGTCACTGGAGATCACTGTATTACCTATATACAGATCTCCTATTTATACAGTCACCATTGATGACTGTATTACCTGTACACTATATACAGAATTCCTGTGTATAATGTCAACAGTGGTCACTGTATTGCCTGTACACTGATACTATATACAGAGCCTGTGTATAATGGCACTGATAGTAATATTAGTGTTACTAGTATTGTGGTTTTTATTCATGATCATTATTGTAGTATTATTTGGTCACTATGTTGTCTCGTCATGGGGTGTTGGTATTTGACCCTTCTATGTGGTTCTATTCGGTCACTGTGGTGGTAATATGTGGTCTGGTCACAGTGTGGTGGTATTTCTCCCTTGTATGTGGTTGTATTCAGTCACTATGTGATGGTAATATTTGGTCTGTAATGCAATAGCAGGGACTAAAATTTAACTTTTAATCTATCATATAAGATTAGATCTCATAAAGTGCAGTGCAATAGACAAATAAATGCCAAAAAGGCAAAAAATAGATCAATCTTACCTGTTCTTTCTCCACAGGCAGGATTAAGCACTAATCATGAAAAGAGGAACCACAAGCTGGAAAAAACAGGGTCAGCAGTCAGGTTACCAAGTATGAGCCCCTGTCATGCTTCGTGTATAGACTTCTGCCCTGACAAGAGCAGCACCCTAGTAAGCTGTCTGACCCGCAACCTCAACAAAGAAATGCCCTCCCGACACGTTTCCATCTCAATAAAGAGAGTTCATCAGGGGAGAGGGGAGTATCATCCTGCAGTGATTGGCACAAAAGTTACAAGCCACAAATCTTGTGTGTGCAGAGATAGATCGTGGTACCTTTTGTGCCAATCCCTGCCACTGCAGGTTGATACTACTCTACCCGATCTGTCAAAATATAAAATCAATTAATCTGATCGGTACACAGTGTAGTGAGAAAAAAAAAAATCAAAACACCAGAATTACCTTTTTTTGGTCACCGCAACATTGCATTGCAATGCAATAACAGGTGATCAAAACATCACATCTACCCAAAAATGGTATAATTAAAAATGACAGCTGAAGACACAAAAAATAAACCATCACTTAGCCTCAGATCCCAAAAAATAAGAACGCTATGGGTCTCGGAAAATGGCGACAACAGCGCAATTCTTTTTTTTCCCACAAACTTCAGTTTTTTTTTCACCACTTACTTAAAAGTAAAACTATACATGTTTGGTATCTACGAACTCATGGCGACCTGGGGAATTATAATGACAGGTCAGATTTACCATATAGTGAACATGGTAAATAAAAACCAAATACAATCATGCAATTGCAGCTTTTTGCAATTTCACTGCACTTAGAATTTTTTTCCCCGATTCCCAGTACAATATGGGGTTGAATGAATGGTATCAATCAAAAGTACAACTCATTCCACAAAAAACAAGCCCTCATATAGTTATATTGATGGAAAAATTAAAAAGTTATAGCTCTTGGAAGAAGGGGAGCAAAAAACTGAAAATTGCCCGGGGACGAAGGAGTTAATCTTCTATTGAAACTGGGAACAATTGCTAATTTTTATTATGAACTTTGAACAATGCTAACGACAAGAGATCACCTTGCGTTGGCAGATGGAACCTACACAGAAAATGATTGAGAGGCTCTGAGTTAATCCTTCCACGGCCGGTACACATCACTTTTGTATTCTTTAATGTGTTTCAGTTATAGTCATATAAATCATGCATTTTTCAAGCACAGAACACATACCCATTATAATCTAGGGTGTGACAAACAAACACAGAGACATGTCCATTTTTGATCCCAAAATGAGGTCGCTTTGGCGCTGGCTGTTGGGCTTTTGTAAAACTGGCCATTTTTGTGTGTTAAGTATCTCAATGTTTGCATGTTTTCCATAGCAGTAATGCAGGTCTATAGTCCCATATTCATTGTTACACATGTCTTAGCCCTACAGTGTGCAACTGTCTCCTTTTTGTTACTATGTTTCATGCTCAGTATTCACCTGTTCACATTAGAAAGTTCGGACATGCCATCAGTCTTTTTCTTACATTTTTGATTCTATTACCAGTCAAGACTATTCATACAAATCTTTGGATCTGTGAAAAATCATGGACAGCAGACATTGCCTTCCGGATCGGTCCATTTTTATCATTATAGTGTACAGCAGACGCTTTTCAATTTAATTATATAGAAATATCACTGATAGTAAACTGACACACTGATCTAAACACGGTTGAAACTGGGACCATTTTTTTTGTAACAGAAAAAACCCTAATGTCTGAATGAGGCTTTAAAGGGGTTGTCCACTACTAAGACATCTGTGCCGCCCCCGTGCCAGCATCCGGGCTGCTCGGATCCAGATCTGCGGTGGCTCGAGGGGTGTCCGGACTCAGGGGTCATGCGGCCACTCAAAATGAAGGGGGGTATTTACAGGGGATTGTGTTTAGAGTTCGTGACGCCACCCCTGGTGTGTGGTAATGTGGAGTACCACCACTGCAGTTGGGAGTACCTGGGGGCGATGGAGTGGGGCAGCCAGGTGTTAGAACCCTCCACGGGTAGGGGAGATACCCTGGGACCTGGTGATGGTGTTCGAGGAGTGCCGTTGGGTGCAGAGGGGTCACCTTTGTACTCACTCAGTCCATTAAGCTGACACCGACAACTGGATAAACCAAAGTTCTGTATACCGCTGCCGCTGAGGGGAACTTAGTTTGGGTCCCGTCCCCAATGGTGCTGCCTGGTGATCCGTGACCTTTCCTCCTGGCACTAAGTTACTTCTCAGTTGGTCCCCGTAGTATGGAACTAGTCGGGTCCCGCTCCCCACTATGGCTAAGTGTGGGAGCTTGCTCTCAGGGTCACGCTTGGGATTTTCTGGACCATTTTAAGTGGAAAGTCCTATCCCCCTCATTGCGCTAGTACTCCGATTTTAGAGTGGGTGGAGAGCGAATCTTGAAGACTCCGTTCTCGTCTGGTAAACTGTCAGGTTGCCTGAAGCTACTCCCTGACCTAGGGTTCACGTACCCCATCGTGCCCTGGTCCCAGCCTGGTGATGGTGCAAGGCCGCCGTCTGTCCTTCTCGACAGTTCCGTGCCCCTTGCCATAATCCCCTGCGACCAGCGGTCTAGCTCCTCTAGGCCCAGACTACTGTCTGCTACCTAGATGGCTTCCAAGGAGCCCGGCTCCTGACCTTCTCTCTCTTTCACTTCCTCAACACTTCTCTCGACTCACTGACTGACTCTCCTGACACTCCTGACCTCCCCTTAACCATCCACCCTAGTGGGCGACCCTATTCCACTCAGGCCGCCCACTGGTGTGTCTGGTGGGTGTGGTGCAGAGTGTACCTAGGACTTTAATTAGCTGATGTAGGCAACACCATGTAGTTGGAGACCCATAACCAAGAAGGATGTGGATATTGTACGGGAGGGCAGATTGTGCAATACTCTGGGACTACCTGATAGTCCAGGGCGTCACACATCCCCTTCTTAAATACTATATTCCCCTTTGTTAAGTAAAATTACCTTATACTTGCCTCTTGTCCAGTTGCTGTTCTAGCAATGTCACTGCTGCATCTCCCAAGGTTCACAAGTAAGCATTTGAGCTACATGAACCTTGCAGCCAATCAGCAGCCTTCTTTGGACGTCTCAAGTTAATCCGAAGGAAGCGAGTACAAAGCCATACAATAGTGACCACTGATTGGCTGCAGGAATAACGTGGCATAATGCTGATATGTGAGCCTTGGGAGATCCGGCACTGCAACGTCCACGTTTGTATGAGTTGAGTATAGTGTACTTTTATTTTACAAGGGGAAACGTGATATTTAAGAAAGATTGTTGTACTAACACACAACCCTTTTAAAGGCAATCTGCCGCCTAATCTGAGCACAAGATAATGTAGTAGCAGAGACCCTGATTCCAGAGATGTGTCACTTACTGAGCTGCTTAGTGTTGTTTTATAATATCACTCTAATATCAGCAGGAAATTATCGCTAGAGGACTACTTGGCCTGCTGCTAGATAGTCCAATTAGTCCTCCATCATTGATTGACAGCTTTCTGCCTGTGTACAGTGTCCACAAAAAGCTACCAATCAGTGGCACTGTACAGAGGTCAGCATTCAGAGAACTGGTAGATCTGCAGCAAACAGTGATTTTTATCAAAGCTGCAGCAAGCAGCATAATAAGTGACACATCACTGGAATAAGGGTCTTTGTCAGTACATTGTTCAGCTCTCCGAATACTTAGTGAAAACCTACTGGCAGAGTCCCTTTAAGTAATGTCCCATTTGACTCCTAAGCTCAGGGGCTGTAGCTGTATGGATGTACTTTATTATGCTGGGATCACACGAACATATTAAAAATCAGACCCTATTTCATCCAGAAAAGTAGAACGATTTTTTCCTCACTTGTCATCCATGTGCTGTCCGTGTGCAATCCATTTTTTCTCAGAAACTATTCATTTATAGTAATTTCCAGGACCATTTACGGTGTTCTATGCTAGTGAATTGTAATGTGTTCATAAAAAAAGGACGTCACTAGGGTGTCCATAAAATTATTGAATGTTCTCAGTGGGAGGAATAAAATTATAATCTTGTAATACCTTTTAATGGCTAACTAAAATTATTTTAGTTAGCCATTAAAAGGTATCACAAGATTATAATTTTGTTCCTCTCACTGAGAACATTCAATAATTTTTCAACTGGCTAACACGGTACCAAAACCTTTTCACTTGTAACTAGGGTGTCCATGTGGCGTCCATTTTTTTCTCGCCTCCATTGACGTGTATTGGCAAGTCTCGCACAATTTCGGCATCTACTCCCAGCATGCTGCAACTTTTTTCTTATCCAGAATCTGGATGAGAAAAAACTGACCATCTGCTCCAACTCGGACTGACAATGGTCAGAGTGCAATGTGAGATTTTCCCTCATTGTACTCGTCCAATTCATACACTCCTGTGAGTGAGGCCTTAGTGTAAATATACAGCCCCGTTAGTGTTCTGTTCCCAAAGGTCCTGACAAATTGGAGAACTTTAAGACTTGAAACCTTTCTGTTGTCCATGTAGTAATGTCCATTGCATGTTACTACTATTGGCTACAGCCAGCAGAGGGAGCAATATAATAAATATTGCACTACGGTTTTTTTGGCACTGTGTATGCATAATATAGCACTCTAACTATGTGAAAAACTATGGGATTCCTGCCTGCAATAGCTGCTGTGGTACTCAGCACTAGATGGGCCCTATTTCATTATGTGCCATATAGGCAGTAGGATCTATATGGTAGTGCTGAGTGCTTCTTACATGGACTGAGAATATCTCACTGTGCCTACTTATTTTGCCCTGATACAATAGTTAGCAATGGCATTTTATATAAATATATATATATATATATATATATATATATATATATATATATATAATATGAGTGTGTATATATATATATATACATATATATACACATACATATATGTACACACTCAGTATATGTATATATATATATATATATATTTATTTATATACATACATATATATATATATATATATGTGTATATATATATATATATATATATATATATATATATATATATATATATATATATATATATATATATATATATATATATTTACAGTGCCTACAAGTAGTATTCAACCCCCTGCAGATTTAGCAGGTTTACACATTCGGAATTAACTTGGCATTGTGACATTTGGACTGCAGATCAGCCTGGAAGTGTGAAATGCACTGCAGCAAAAAAGAATGTTATTTCTTTTTTTAAATTGTGAAAAGTTTATTCAGAGAGTCATTTATTATTCAACCCCTCAAACCACAAGAATTCTGTTTGGTTCCCCTAAAGTATTATGAAGTATTTCAGGCACAAAGAACAATGAGCTTCACATGTTTGGATTAATTATCTTTTTTTACAGCCTTTTCTGACTAATTAAGACCCTCCCCAAACTTGTGAACAGCACTCATACTTGGTCAACATGGGAAAGACAAAAGGAGCATTCCAAGGCCATCAAAGACAAGATCGTGGAGGGTCACAAGGCTGGCAAGGGGTACAAAACCCTTTCCAAGGAGTTGGGCCTACCTGTCTCCACTGTTGGGAGCATCATCCGGAAGTGGAAGGCTTATGGAACTACTGTTAGCCTTCCACGGCCTGGACAGCCTTTGAAAGTTTCCACCCGTGCCGAGGCCAGGGTTGTCCAAAGAGTCAAGGCTAACCCAAAGACAACAAGGAAGGAGCTCCGGGAAGATCTCATGGCAGTGGGGACATTGGTTTCAGTCAATACCATAAGTAACGTACTCCACCGCAATGGTCTCCGTTCCAGACGAGCCCGTAAGGTACCTTTACTTTCAAAGCGTCATGTCAAGGCTCGTCTACAGTTTGCTCATGATCACTTGGAGGACTCTGAGACAGACTGGTTCAAGGTTCTCTGGTCTGATGAGACCAAGATCGAGATCTTTGGTGCCAACCACACACGTGACGTTTGGAGACTGGATGGCACTGCATACGACCCCAAGAATACCATCCCTACAGTCAAGCATGGTGGTGGCAGCATCATGCTGTGGGGCTGTTTCTCAGCCAAGGGGCCTGGCCATCTGGTCCGCATCCATGGGAAGATGGATAGCACGGCCTACCTGGAGATTTTGGCCAAGAACCTCCGCTCCTCCATCAAGGATCTTAAGATGGATCGTCATTTCATCTTCCAACAAGACAACGACCCAAAGCACACAGCCAAGAAAACCAAGGCCTGGTTCAAGAGGGAAAAAATCAAGGTGTTGCAGTGGCCTAGTCAGTCTCCTGACCTTAACCCAATTGAAAACTTGTGGAAGGAGCTCAAGATTAAAGTCCACATGAGACACCCAAAGAACCTAGATAACTTGGAGAAGATCTGCATGGAGGAGTGGGCCAAGATAACTCCAGAGACCTGTGCCGGCCTGATCAGGTCTTATAAAAGACGATTATTAGCTGTAATTGCAAACAAGGGTTATTCCACAAAATATTAAACCTTGACCCACACTTTTATGTTGAAAATGTATTAAAATTTAACTGAGCAACATAACTTGTTGGTTTGTAAGATTTATGCATCTGTTAATAAATCCTGTTCTTGTTTGAAGTTTGCAGGCTCTAACTTATTTGCATCTTATCAAACCTGCTAAATCTGCCGGGGGTTGAATACTACTTGTAGGCACTGTATACTAGCTGTAGTACCCGGCGTTGCCCGGGATAGTAACTGTCTCTCTGTCTCTCTCCCAGTCTCTGTCTGTGTGTCGCTGTCTGTCTGTCTGTCTCGCTGTCTGTCCCTTTCCTTGTCTGTCTGTTTCTATCTCTCTGTCTGTATTTGCATCAGTCTAACTGTCTCAATCTCGGTATCTGTCTGTCTCTCTCTCTCTCTGTCTCTTTACTAGAGTTGAGCGCGGTTCGTGGTTTGAGGTTCTCCAGTTCTAGGCTCGAGTGATTTTGGGGCCTGTTCTAGATCGAACTAGAACTCGAGCTTTTTGCAAAAGCTCGATAGTTCTAGAAACGTTCGAGAACGGTTCTAGCAGCAAAAAACCAGCTAAATCCTAGCTTGGTTTCTGCTGTAATAGTGTAAGTCACTCTGTGAATCACACTATTATGAAATTTCAGTGTATAGTGTGCGTGAACAGCGCCTTCAGATCACTGCTGTTTCTATAATGGCGATCGCCATTTTTTTTTTTTTCCTTGTCTTCCTTCCCTAAGCGCGCACGTGTAGTGGGGCGGGCCAGCATGTCAGCCAATCCCAGACACACACACAGCTAAGTGGACTTTTAGCCAGAGAAGCAACGGCATGTGTGATAGGATGTCCATGTCACATGTCCCTGCATTATAAAACCGGACATTTTCCTCCAGGACGCCATTATCTGCCTTCTGCGTCTTTGGTGTCAGACATCACTGTCGCAGCTCCGTCCTCCTGAGTCCTATCGCCGATACAGCTGTATGCGCTGCATACACAGCGTTAGACAGCTTAGGGAGAGCACTTTCTAGCAATCCTTTTAAGGGCTCAAACCGGCAGGGTCAGAGCCATAGGTGACAGGTCCTGAAAACAGCGACAGCGTCTGTGTAGCCAAGGTCAGGGATTTCCTCCCTGCATTTCACCATTAGGAGGGAATAGAAAGGCAGACTTCCATTCCTCTACCCAGAGCCCCACAATCCTGCCACTGTACCCTCTTGTCCTCTGCACACTCCAACTCATTATAACTAAGCCATTATACTAGCAAACACTCAGTGTACCTAGTGGCATCCTAAACGTGGCTATTGGACTTTGCTATAGTCCCACTAGTGCAAAGACATTTGCAGAGCACGTCTGGCTGCATTGCAGACTCCAACTCTTTTTAACTAAGCCATTATACTAGCAAACAGTCAGTGTACCTAGTGGCATCCTAAACGTGGCTATTGGACTTTGCTATAGTCCCACTAGTGCAAAGACATTTGCAGAGCACGTCTGCCTGCATTGCACACTCCAACTTTTTTAAACTAAGCCATTATACTAGCAAACACTCAGTGTACCTAGTGGCATCCTAAACGTGGCTATTGGACTTTGCTATAGTCCCACTAGTGCAAAGACATTTGCAGAGCACGTCTGCCTGCATTGCACACTCCAACTTTTTTAAACTAAGCCATTATACTAGCAAACACTCAGTGTACCTAGTGGCATCCTAAACGTGGCTATTGGACTTTGCTATAGTCCCACTAGTGCAAAGACATTTGCAGAGCACGTCTGCCTGCATTGCACACTCCAACTTTTTTAAACTAAGCCATTATACTAGCAAACAGTCAGTGTACCTACTGGCATCCTAAACGTGGCTATTGTACTTTTGTCTATTCACACTATTGTAAAGATATTTGCAGCACGTCTGCCTGCATTGCACACTCCAACTTTTTTAAACTAAGCCATTATACTAGCAAACACTCAGTGTACCTAGTGGCATCCTAAACGTGGCTATTGGACTTTGCTATAGTCCCACTAGTGCAAAGACATTTGCAGAGCACGTCTGCCTGCATTGCACACTCCAACTTTTTTAAACTAAGCCATTATACTAGCAAACACTCAGTGTACCTAGTGGCATCCTAAACGTGGCTATTGTACTTTTGTCTAGTCACACTATTGTAAAGATATTTGCAGCACCTCTGCCTGCATTGCACACTCCCACTTTTTTAAACTAAGCCATTATACTAGCAAACACTCAGTGTACCTAGTGGCATCCTAAACGTGGCTATTGTACTTTTGTCTAGTCACACTATTGTAAAGATATTTGCAGCACGTCTGCCTGCATTGCACACTCCAACTTTTTTAAACTAAGCCATTATACTAGCAAACACTCAGTGTACCTAGTGGCATCCTAAACGTGGCTATTGTACTTTTGTCTATTCACACTATTGTAAAGATATTTGCAGCACGTCTGCCTGCATTGCACACTCCAACTTTTTTAAACTAAGCCATTATACTAGCAAACACTCAGTGTACCTAGTGGCATCCTAAACGTGGCTATTGTACTTTTGTCTATTCACACTATTGTAAAGATATTTGCAGCATGTCTGCCTGCATTGCACACTCCCACTTTTTTAAACTAAGCCATTATACTAGCAAACACTCAGTGTACCTAGTGGCATCCTAAACGTGGCTATTGTACTTTTGTCTATTCACACTATTGTAAAGATATTTGCAGCATGTCTGCCTGCATTGCACACTCCAACTTTTTTAAACTAAGCCATTATACTAGCAAACACTCAGTGTACCTAGTGGCATCCTAAACGTGGCTATTGGACTTTGCTATAGTCCCACTAGTGCAAAGACATTTGCAGAGCACGTCTGCCTGCATTGCACACTCCAACTTTTTTAAACTAAGCCATTATACTAGCAAACACTCAGTGTACCTAGTGGCATCCTAAACGTGGCTATTGTACTTTTGTCTATTCACACTATTGTAAAGATATTTGCAGCACGTCTGCCTGCATTGCACACTCCAACTTTTTTAAACTAAGCCATTATACTAGCAAACACTCAGTGTACCTAGTGGCATCCTAAACGTGGCTATTGGACTTTGCTATAGTCCCACTAGTGCAAAGACATTTGCAGAGCACGTCTGCCTGCATTGCACACTCCAACTTTTTTAAACTAAGCCATTATACTAGCAAACACTCAGTGTACCTAGTGGCATCCTAAACGTGGCTATTGGACTTTGCTATAGTCCCACTAGTGCAAAGACATTTGCAGAGCACGTCTGCCTGCATTGCACACTCCAACTTTTTTAAACTAAGCCATTATACTAGCAAACAGTCAGTGTACCTACTGGCATCCTAAACGTGGCTATTGTACTTTTGTCTATTCACACTATTGTAAAGATATTTGCAGCACGTCTGCCTGCATTGCACACTCCAACTTTTTTAAACTAAGCCATTATACTAGCAAACACTCAGTGTACCTAGTGGCATCCTAAACGTGGCTATTGGACTTTGCTATAGTCCCACTAGTGCAAAGACATTTGCAGAGCACGTCTGCCTGCATTGCACACTCCAACTTTTTTAAACTAAGCCATTATACTAGCAAACACTCAGTGTACCTAGTGGCATCCTAAACGTGGCTATTGTACTTTTGTCTATTCACACTATTGTAAAGATATTTGCAGCACGTCTGCCTGCATTGCACACTCCAACTTTTTTAAACTAAGCCATTATACTAGCAAACACTCAGTGTACCTAGTGGCATCCTAAACGTGGCTATTGTACTTTTGTCTATTCACACTATTGTAAAGATATTTGCAGCACATCTGCCTGCATTGCACACTCTAACTTTTTTAAACTAAGCCATTATACTAGCAAACACTCAGTGTACCTAGTGGCATCCTAAACGTGGCTATTGTACTTTTGTCTATTCACACTATTGTAAAGATATTTGCAGCACGTCTGCCTGCATTGCACACTCCAACTTTTTTAAACTAAGCCATTATACTAGCAAACACTCAGTGTACCTAGTGGCATCCTAAACGTGGCTATTGTACTTTTGTCTAGTCACACTATTGCAAATCTATGTGCAGCACCTCTGCATGACACCCTCCTGCTCTGTTTTTAATAAGCTATAATGATAGCACAAAATACTGCCATTTAGTGGCATCATAGAACTGGCTGTTGTATTCCATTAGTGCCCCACTGGTGACAAGCTATTTCTAGCACCTCTGCATGACACCCTCCTGCTCTGTTTTTAATAAGCTATAATGATAGCACAAAATACTGCCATTTAGTGGCATCATAGAACTGGCTGTTGTATTCCATTAGTGCCCCACTGGTGACAAGCTATTTCTAGCACCTCTGCATGACACCCTCCTGCTCTGTTTTTAATAAGCTATAATGATAGCACAAAAGACTGCCATTTAGTGGCATCATAGAACTGGCTGTTGTATTCCATTAGTGCCCCACTGGTGACAAGCTATTTCTAGCACCTCTACATGACACCCTCATGCACATTTTGCTACGCTAATTTTATAGCAAACTCATGGAATTCATTGCTGCATTTCATAATTTGGAGGGATAGAAAGTCAGGCTTCCTTTAGCTTTTCCTTCTTTTCATAGACAGCATCTCCAAGATCAATTTCCCCTCCACGTCTTTGTGTGAAGAGGCAGCTAGTGCGCATGCGTGTGCCGATTTACCCCAGCTGCAGCATAATTACAGTGTTTCGCCTAGTGAGTATGCTCAGCCTGACTGTGTTATTCCTGACGCTAAGTCTTCTTTTCGGGATACAGCGCATGCTCCCACACTAAGTGTGAAAAGCCTCTTTGCACAGGTGCTTGCATTCCATGCCGGGTCTAAGTCCGGTTTTATGCCTAGACACCATGCTAAAGCTGATAATCTTTTTTCAGAGACTGTATTTCATGCTACTGAGCATGCTCAGGCACTTTCTGCATCAGAGACTAGGTCCGGTAATGAACTCTTTGGCCCTGGCCCTGATGTGGGGGTCCCATATAGACCACAGGGCATCAGGTGTCCTCCCAAATGGCTTGCAGAGGCCCACCCCTATGACTTGTCACCGCATTATTGATGGTCAGGCGATGACTGGTGAGGTGTTTGGGTCATGGCAGCCATGAGGTCATCATTGAAGTTGCGGTTCCAAATAGGACGCTAGTTATGCCACTCATGACGTGTCACTCTACTTTTGTCTCCAGGAGGTGCATTGTGGTTCACCCTGGTTTGGGGCGGACCCAGGTTATAAAAGGGGCTGGAGCCAACAAGGAGGTGCGCAGTCTTCTATTATGCTCCGAAAGAGCACACCTCCATGTGTTGAACCCATTGCGGCTTTAGGCCAGAGGTAGGCAGGGATAGGGTGTCGATGCAGGCCACCACCACAGTTGGTAACGCAGAACGGTTAAGACCAGCTCCTGTCCTACCAGTCCTGCTTGTGCAGCCCAGTGGCATTAACAGGCCTGCTGCTGCTGATGCGCCTGCTGTCCACAGGTGTGCCCCTACGCACACGGTCAGCGTACTCAATGGCCCCTGTGTTGTTAACAGGGAGTTCCTGGGCTGGGTGGGCATGTGGACCCTGTGACGCTAACAGGGCTCACAGTCTCCAGATCCGAATGGCGTCTAACTCGGTTCAGGCTACTATTAGTTTCATAGCCACACAGCTCTGTATCCTCCACCAAACCTTCCAGTTGCCAACCTCTCCTTTTCCAACTGGGAGCACGGTGCACACTGACTGCTGATGGGGATATATACCTTTCTCTTTCTTTTCTTATTAATTTTCGTTATATAGCGGTAACATAGTATATACCACTTTATCCAAATCTGCCAGTCCCACTGTAACAGATGGTGTTTCTTCAGCAAATGTTACTGTTGCTTAACCACCAAATCCACGGACCAAAACTTTTTTCCCCTTTCCAACACACCTGTTCCCCTTTCCACCAGCATCTGTCCTTTTTCAACTCATTTTGGTATATGACCAAAAGTGCAACTCTGCAGGGACACCGTACTCAACGCCATCTCAGCACAGCAGCCAGCCCTCGGTCCCTCAGATGTGGACAAGTAAAAGACCATTTCTTCCTATCCATGACAAAGCGTTGAGATTCACTCTGTGCAGCACTGGTGTTTAGTGGAAAAGCAGATCTAAGATTGCGTACCACATTGTGCAGATACTCCTGTATATGTGCGTCCATTTCTATGGCAGGAATTATTTCGCCAAATTTTGTCTTGTACCGGGGATCTAACAGTGTGGCAACCCAGTATTCTGGATTACTTTGAATTCGTACAATCCGAGGGTCATGTTGTAGGTAGTGCAGCAAGAAGGCGCTCATGTGTCTTGTGCATCCAGGAGGACCAAGTCCTTGGTGTGTTGGTGGCAGAGAGGTGAGAATCGTGCCTCCTTCCTCTGCCCTCTCCCCACAACCTTGCACAACCGAAATGTGAGCAAGCTCTCACTCATCTGCTGAGTCTTCCATGCCCATCGCCAGTTCCTCCTCCATTTCTTCATGGGCTACTGCACTTTCATCAACACTTTTTGCTGATACTATGCGCCCTTGTTAATCCCTCTCCCTCACCATGAATGCCGCATAGGTGCCGCTGACCATCTGGACCTCGTAGATCTTGTTATCCCTTCCGCATATGACTCCTCCTGTACTTCCTCCCCTTCCTCTAGTCCCAACACCTGACTCCGAATAATAATTACAGTGTGCTCCATCATGTAGATGACCAGAATTGTCACGCTGAGAATGACATTGCCAGTGGTAAACATCTTCGTCGACATTTGTAAACTGTGTAGCAGGGTGCATAGGTCCTTGATCTGACACCACTCCAGCAGCGTGATCTGCACCACCTCTTGATCAAGTTATCCCAGGCTCTATGTCTTACCGTATTTCAGCAGGGCTCTGCGGTGCTGCCACACACGCTGCAACATGTGCAGATTCCAATTCCTGCGTGTCGGAACATCGCATTTCCGGCATTTAACTGCCAGACCCTAAGACTTCCGGAGTGATGAAAGTTGTTGAGCTGCTGTGGGCGCACGATGGAAGTGAGCACATAGCGAGCGTGCCCGCTGCACAAGGCCATGTAGGCCGTGATGGTGTTTTAAAAATTGCTGGAGAATTCGGTTCAACACGTGAGCCATACAAGGCACGTGTGTCACATTGCCCTGAGGATGGCCCGCAGCCAGGTTTTCATCATTGCCGCACACGGCTGTTAAGTCACCAACGGAGTCCGCTCCGTCAATTTGTACTCCGGTCGCCAGGTGACAACGTGTTCCTTTCATGAATAGTGCTGATGATGGGACAGGAGTCGATGCCAGCGGCGCAGGTGGACGCAGGTTATGCTCACCCACTGGGCTGCATTACCTTGACAGATGCAGAATCTCTGGCTGAATGTAGCTGGTGGGTATCTCACAGATGAAATACCATCATTCAGCTACAACCAATGGGAAGACACCACACCCTTTTTTATGCCCATCCTGTCTGCAGACCACTGCCAGACATAGCTATGACCTCTGGTTACTTTTACCCCCAGTTCAGTTTTATGATTTTGTGTGCTTGTTACCTGACTACTTTTCCTGCTTGCTGTTTATGTACCTTGTTGGCCGATCCGCATTTCACCTCTGCCTGTTTTCTGATTAAGTCCTGGCCGTCCCATTCTGTTCCTGTTCCTCAATTAATGTTTTGACCCTGCCTGACTACTATTCTCTGGAACTGCAGCCTTCCACAGGTATTAATCACCTTGGGCCCTGTGCAATTCCTAATCCCTGTATAGGGGTTAAAGGGTTTCAGGGTTCTAGGGGTCCTGCTTGGTGAGTGGCTTCCCTCTAGCCTATCATTAACAGCCCATCTGAGTGTGTGGATCAAGGAAGGCGTTACACCGTGCTCTCTGCAGAAGGCCATGTGGTCCAGGATAGTGCTTTAAAAATTGCTGGACAACCAGGTTCAACACGTGAAACACACAAGCCATGTGTGTCACATTGTCACAGCGAAGGGCCGCACCCATGTTTGCATCATTGTCGCACCCGGCCTTCCCTGGCTGCTGGTTGAGTGGAGACAACCATTGATGAAACTCGGTCTCCAGAGCTAACCGTCCACAACTTCTCAGCGGTGTGACTCACATTTCCCATACATTTCAAAGTAAACCTTTGACCGCCTGATGGCATTGAGCTCTGCTGCCAGCATAGTAAGGAGGTGTGTGGTAGTCCTTGTGCGCAGTTACAAGGAAGGGTGGCCTGACCACACAGGGTTTGCGCCAAGGTGGAGGACCCACACGAGGTTGAAGAGGCAGAAGCAGTGTATTAACTTCTACATACAGAAGAAGGATTGAAACAACTCGTGGGGACGGCAAGACTTGTACAGCAGACCCTTCTCCATCTCTCACCATAGTTTGCCAGTGCCCAGTCAGTGACATGTAATGACCCTGTCTATGCTTACTGGTCCAAGTATCTGTGTTGAAATGCACCCTGTCGCACACAGAGTTTCTCAAGGAAGTGGTGATGTTGTGTGCGACATGCTGGTGTAGCGCGGGCATGCTTTTCTTGGAGAAGCAGTGGTGATTGGGCATCTGGTACTGGGGCACAGCGACAGACATAAGGTCTCTAAAATCCTGTGTGTCCACTAGGTGGAAAGGCAGCATTTCGGTAGCCAACAGCTTACAGAGGGATAGAGTCAACCTCTTAGCTTTGTCATGGGTCGCAGGAAGTGGCCTTTTATTTGACCACATCTGAGGGACAGAGATCTGGCTGCTGTGTGTAGACGGTGTTGAGTAGGGTGTCCCTGGAAAAATGCAGGTTTGTGAGGAAAGTGCAGGCGGAGACATGATGTTGCCTTCATCCAACGTTGGTGCTATCGATGTCTGAGAGAGCTGTACACACTCACTTGTTTCCCCTTCCAAACCAACTGACGACCTACCAAGCAAACTGCCTGTTGCGGTTACAGTGGTGGAAGTTGTGGGTGGAAAAACAGGTGTGACAGCTGTCCCCACAGTCCTAGAAGATGACGAGCGCGCGGATGCACTGGAAGGGGCAGGCGGTGGATGGTTCGCTCCGCTAGGCCGCATTGCAGCACGGTGAGCTTCCCACCGGGCCATATGATATTTATTCATGTGACGATTCATGGAAGAAGTTGTCAAACTGCTGAGGTTTTGACCTCTACTAAGAGAACCATGACAAATTTTACAGATCACATAATTTGGGCGATCTTTTTCTATGTCAAAAAAGGACCAGGCTAGGCAAGGCTTAGAGGCCATGCGACCTGTTGATCCACCCCGAATAATGCTCAGAGGCAGAGTGGTGGCTGAGGATGCAGTTGTAGACGTGCTACCAGTGGTCCGACTCTGTCCAGGAAGGCGCAAGGTAACTTCGTCGTCGGTTGCATCCTCCTCCACCGCCTCTGTTGACCTCCTCGAGTGTCTGACTGTGGGTTGACAGTAGGTGAGATCTAGAACTTCATCATCAATTGTTGTGTTTGCACTCCCCTCCCCCTCAGACCGAGCCTCTTCTTGCCCTGACCGAATATTTAAGTTGTCATCCCAATCGGGTATCTGCGTCTCATCTTCATCAGTATGTTCCTCATTGTCTATAACCACAGGTGTTGGAAAGGCAGCATTTTGGTAGGCAACAGTTTGCAGATGCTGAAAGTCAACCTCCAAGCCATGTCATGCCCTTCTAAAAGCATGTAAAACACAGCGAGGGGACTCCAACCACAGTCTCCCTCGTTGCCACTAATTGGGCCACACACACCCCACTTGACTGGCATCGGTTGAGCCCCCTTTTGAAAAAGAAAAAGATGCTTTGCATGAAGCACTCTCAAAAATACGCGTGCCTTTCGCCTCCCCTGGCTGACCCAGGGGAAGAAAAGTCCTCTGAGAGCCATGACTTGTTCATCTTGGTTCTTTTCGGAAACACAGCGAGGGGACTCCAACCACAGTCTCCCTCGTTTCCACTAATTGGGCCACACACACCCCACTTGACTGGCATCAGTTGACCCAATTTTCAAGATGAAAAAGATGCTTTGCATGAAGCACTCTCAAAAATACGCGTGCCTTTCCCGTCCCCTGGCTGACCCAGGGGAAGAAAAGTCCTCTGAGAGCCATGATTTGTTCATTTTGGTTCTTTTAGAAACAGCGAGGGGACTCCAACCACAGTCTCCCTCGTTTCCACTAACTGGGCCACACACACCCCACTTGACTGGCATCGGTTGACCCCCCTTTTGAAAAAGAAAAAGATGCTTTGCATGAAGCACTCTCAAAAATACGCGTGCCTTTGCCGTCCCCTGGCTGACCCAGGGGAAGAAAAGTCCTCTGAGAGCCATGATTTGTTCATTTTGGTTCTTTTAGAAACAGCGAGGGGACTCCAACCACAGTCTCCCTCGTTTCCACTAACTGGGCCACACACACCCCACTTGACTGGCATCGGTTGACCCCCCTTTTGAAAAAGAAAAAGATGCTTTGCATGAAGCACTCTCAAAAATACGCGTGCCTTTGCCGTCCCCTGGCTGACCCAGGGGAAGAAAAGTCCTCTGAGAGCCATGACTTGTTCATCTTGGTTCTTTTAGAAACACAGCGAGGGGACTCCAACCACAGTCTCCCTCGTTTCCACTAACTGGGCCACACACACCCCACTTGACTGGCATCGGTTGACCCCCCTTTTGAAAAAGAAAAAGATGCTTTGCATGAAGCACTCTCAAAAATACGCGTGCCTTTCCCGTCCCCTGGCTGACCCAGGGGAAGAAAAGTCCTCTGAGAGCCATGACTTGTTCATCTTGGTTCTTTTAGAAACACAGCGAGGGGACTCCAACCACAGTCTCCCTCGTTTCCACTAACTGGGCCACACACACCCCACTTGACTGGCATCGGTTGACCCCCCTTTTGAAAAAGAAAAAGATGCTTTGCATGAAGCACTCTCAAAAATATGCGTGCCTTTCCCGTCCCCTGGCTGACCCAGGGGAAGAAAAGTCCTCTGAGAGCCATGTCCACATTGTCAGTGGACAGACATGTGTGCTTATCTGCCAGCAGACCCCCAGCAGCACTGAAGACAGGTTCCGAGAGAACGCTGGCTGCAGGACACGACAAGATCCCCAAGGCGTACGTGGCGAGTTCAGGCAATTTATCAAGATTGGAAGCCTAAAATGAGCAGGGCTCAAGTTGCACAATAATGGAATCGATGTTTCCTTGCATATACTCATATATCTGTGTGTCCTCCTCTTTTTCCTTGTCCAGCTCTTTTGTTTTCACATGAGTATATGTCCTTGTCACTTTCGCATGTGTTGTGAGTTGTTTGTCACCTTTTGGACACCTTTGAGGGTGTTTTCTAGGTGTTTTTCTGTGTTTGTGATTGCCTGCCATTGTTTCCTATGCAGTTCGAGTTCGGTTCGTCGAACGTTCGACGAGCCGAACTCGAACGGGACCTCCGTTCGGCGAACCGGCCTCGAGCCGAACCGGGACCGGTTCGCTCATCTCTACTCTTTACCCATCTGTCTCTTTGCCCATCTGGCTCTTTGTCCAGCTGTCTTTTTGCCCGGCTGTCTTTTTTCCTGGATGTCTCTTTGCCGGCTGCCGGTTTCTAGGTCTGTCTCTTTCCCGGTCTGTCTCTTTCCTGGTCTATCTCTTTCCCGGTCTGTCTCTTTCTTGGTCTGTCTCTTTCCAGGTCTGTCCCTTTCCAGGTCTGTGTCTTTCCAAGTCTGTCTCTTTGCCCGGTTGTCTCTTTGCCGGGCTGCCTGTTTCTAGGGCTGTCTGTTTCTAGGGCTGTCTGTTTCTAGGGCTGTCTCTTTGCTCAACTCTCTCTTTGCCTGTCTGTCTCTTTGCAGGGCTGTCTCTTTCCAGGGCTGTCTCTTTCCCGCTCTATCTCTTTCCAGGGCTGTCGCTTTCCAGGTCTGTCTTTTTGCTATGTGTCCACGTTGCTTTTTACCTGCTTTACCTGCTTTTTTGCTGCTTTTTCAACTGCAGCGTTTAATGCCAAAATGGATGTGTTCTGCTTTTCAAGCATAGTCTATGGGAATTTGGGTTTCTTGTCCGCACTATGCTGTTCAAAAAGGTGCCTTTTTGTGGCAGAAATTTGGGTAAAAACTCTGCTTTGCAGTTCAAAACGCAAATGGCAAAAACAATTGACATGTTGCTTCTTTGAAAAGCAGAGTTTTTGCCCAAATTTCTGCCACAAAAAGGCACCTTTTTGAACAGCATAGTGCGGACAAGAAACCCAAATTCCCATAGACTATGCTTGAAAAGTAGAACACATCCATTTTGACATTAAACACTGCAGTTGAAAAAGCAGCAAAAAAGCAGGTAAAAAGCAACGTGGACACATAGCCTAAATGCTGCTGTGGCGCCCCTGACCTGGTCAGGCACCACTGAGTACTGCACCCATGCTGGGGACAGTACAATACAGGTAATCCAGAAGGCTGACCGAGGTGTGACTACACAGGCGCATAGTGATCAGGTCTCACACATGTACCTATGAGAGGACCCCTGGGGATCCCAGGAGGGGGCAAAGCCTTCACCTCCACTGGAATAGTGGAGGGGGCCAAAAGCCTCCATCTCCACTCAAGGGGTGTGGTAAGAGAGCCTGGTTGCTAGGTGGCATAGGCAAGAACAGGGGAGGAGGAGCAGTGAGCCGGCTCAGTGCAGAGTCCAGGGAGCTCCGAGAGGAGCTGACCCCTACCCCTGGGGCTGTTGCAGTCTGACAGCGCCCGCGCAGTGGCTACCGACGGGGGAGAACGGTCACCTAGGAGTGCTACCCGAAACCCGTCTCCAGCTAAAGAGAGAGCACAGAGTGGGAAGTAAGGAGACTGCTAGGGAGTACCAGGCCCAAACGGGCGGCAGATCCCGGAGCGGGGATAGATCCACCTTTCCTTGCTAAACCTGCCGGTGTGGGGCCCTCAAAGCCCACACCACAACACCTAAAAGCCGCAGCCACGTAGCCACAGTTAGGGCCCATAGTTCACAGGAGGCAAGCAGCTGGAGTGATCTGGCCCAGGCAACAAGCAAACGGCAAACGAAGGGGAGAGAGGCTTCAGCAACTTCCCTGGGTGACCCCCATAGGGACTAAAAGTCGGGGTTACCCCAAACCACCAAGGGCTAAGGAAGGCGAGTTGGTAGTCACCATCAGAAGTCAGCCTGAAGGATACCTGGTTCCAGCCTGGTTCATCCCAGCTACGCCCGGGTTACTCACCCTGCCATCAACTGTGAGTAAAATCCCTGAAAGACATCCTGCTTGTGTGGAGTTATTCTGCGCCTTGTGGTTCTACACACCTACACAGGGCCCTGGGGCTTGCCTCACTCTCAGGAGGCTATCCCAACTGACTGCACACACCATCAGCCCCAGGCGACCCTCAACCTGCAGTGGCGGTCACCACTGACCGCAATTCTGAGAGTGGCGTCACGACAAATAGAAGATTTCCTACCTGTGACAGGATCCAGCAGAGTGGAGTCCCTGAAGGTAATGCACCGACACAGCGTTCTCGGGGCTTCACATCTGGCGTCACGAACAGGATAAGGACTAGACCTGTCCAGACAAGTGACCATGTGCCTGGGCGGTCCGCTTGAAAAATTGGAAGCGCCGCCATATTGCCACCATGAAAAGCGCGCTGAAAAACAACAGCAGCCCGCGCTGGGAGAAGTTACCGCCCACGAAGAGGTGTGGCTACCCAGAGATCCCCTGCAGAGTTCTGACCTCGCTTGTGAAGAGAGCGGAGGCGTTCAGAGACGTCGGGACAGAAAGGGAGCCAGAAGTCTGCTGCTAGAGGAGATGGCGTCCGAACACAGAGACCCAGAGCCAGGCTCCACTGCCTGGTGGTGTCGGGAGCTTGCCGAGTTCTGCGATCAACTGGAGGCCAGGGTCGGAAGGCTGATCAGAGAGGGACGTGCGGAGTTCCTGGGAATGACCGCGGCGGTTCAGGCCTATGAAGAGAGAGCCGCGCGCCGAGTGCCAGACCGGGCGGTGACGACTCAGACCCCGATGCTGCCACCGATGGGTGAGTCCAGTGATGCCCCTGCCAGCGCGAGTGCCCCGACCCCTGCTGCCACGTCCGCGGTCCCTGAAGAGGCGTCCGGCGCGGTGACGCTGAAGCAGGCCGCAGCCACGCCAGGTGCAGCCCGCCAAGCTCAGGCCGCCGCAGCGATGCCCTGCTCGGCCCACCAAGACCCGGTCCCTGCAGCGACGCCCAGTCCGGCCCGCCGAGACCCTACCGCAGCCGCAACGCTCGTCCGCGCCGCAAGTGAGGTGCTGAACCAGGCCGCAGCCCCGTCAGGTGCGGCCCGCCAAGCCCAGATCGCTGCAGCGACGCCCAGCCCAGCCTGCAAAGACCCCATCGCAGCTGCGACGCCGATCCAAGCTGCGCCAGAAACGCCCATCCAGGCCGCCGCCATGCCAGGCACGGCCCGCCAAGACCAGGCCGCCGCCATATCGGGCGCGGCCCGCCAAGAAAAGACAGACGTACCATTGTTTACCCCGGCCTGCAAGGCCAGAGCAGACACCGCTCCCCAGCCCAAGGAAGTCCCTGCAAGGAAATCCCTGGTAGGTGAGGACCCCGCATACTGGCAGCTGAAGGCTGACCTGGAGGCCAAGTTCCCACAGGAGATGGTGGACCGGTACATGCTCCCTCCGCATACCCCCAAGACGACTCCTGCAGCAATCATGCCAAAGAGTCCCCCGCCTGGGCCGGCTGAGGAGCACCCATCCCCAGCACTGCCACCACCGGAGTGCTCAGAAGAACTAAGGGGGAGGGGAGGCCAGGAAGCTGAGGAGCTGACTCAGGAGCCACCCACCAGCAGTGGATCCATGCCCAGAGCCGGAGATGTTGCCATATTCCCGCTGGGATGAGGAAGACCTAACACCGTCTGCTGAAGAAGATCTACCCAAAAGCCTCACCTGGGAGCTTGTAAGCTGTACCTCGCAGAATCCAGCCCGCAAGACACGGCGCCGTAACAGAACCCAGTCTTTCCCTGCACCGCAGTCCCCAGAGCAAAGAGATGAAATAACGGCCAGAGACCTAGAGGAGAAACGGTTCCTGAGAAGAGCCAAAGCCCAGGTCAGAGGACCCCTTTGTCGAGGAGTAGTGGAAGATTTTAGCCTAAAATCAGGATACGGCTTCATCGTAGCACCTGGTATGAAAGAAGGCATTTTTGTCAACAGAAGAGACGTGAGAGCTCATTTGCCCAGAGGACATCCTGGAAGAAACCTAAGGATGGGAGACACAGTGCAGTTTACCATGCACCAAGGCGAAAGAGGCTGGTATGCGCTAGATGTAACACCATGTCCTAAAGAAAAAGAAACAGACACGGAAGAAGAAAGAGATCGAGAAACCAACAGGTGCCACAGCCCTACAGGCCCAAGCCCTGGTGAGGAGGAATCCACATAAAGTACAGAAAGAAGCATAGAAGTTCCCAGTTTGACAAGCTTGAAGTTTTGCAACGTTTTCAAGTTTAAGCAATGTGCCCACATAAACTAATGTGAGAAATGAACCTTAAGGCTATGAACTGGCTATAGCCACAAACTCTCGCAGTGTAAATAGTTACACCAGAGGGCACCACCACCACCAGAGTCAGCCTGTTTAGGGGCTTGGCTCGTCTGCAACCAGGGAGCACGTCCGTATATAGGGCCTTGGCTTACCTGCAACCAGAGAGCATGCCTGTTTATGGGGCCTGGCTCTCCACCACAAAGAGGGTACCTGGTCAGCATCAACTGTGGAGGCCGCCTCTGGATCCTGCCAGAAGTGGCTGAAGGCGCGGCTCCACCAGGCCAGGTATACCCTGAAGACCACCAGACCATGAAAGCCGCCTCTACATCCTGCCAGAAGTGGCTGAAGGCGCGGCCAACGTGAGAGGGTTTTGGGTGGGTTAACGGACTTGTGGGTGGAGGGTGGTGATGTATGGTACCTGGTGGTTTTAAATATTTTACCATGTTTTTACTGTTTTATGCATTTTAAAATGTTGTCTTGCAGCCCGAGGACGTGCTGGTGATAACTAAGGGGGAATGTGGCGCCCCTGACCTGGTCAGGCACCACTGAGTACTGCACCCATGCTGGGGACAGTACAATACAGGTAATCCAGAAGGCTGACCGAGGTGTGACTACACAGGCGCATAGTGATCAGGTCTCACACATGTACCTATGAGAGGACCCCTGGGGATCCCAGGAGGGGGCAAAGCCTTCACCTCCACTGGAATAGTGGAGGGGGCCAAAAGCCTCCATCTCCACTCAAGGGGTGTGGTAAGAGAGCCTGGTTGCTAGGTGGCGTAGGCAAGAACAGGGGAGGAGGAGCAGTGAGCCGGCTCAGTGCAGAGTCCAGGGAGCTCCGAGAGGAGCTGACCCCTACCCCTGGGGCTGTTGCAGTCTGACAGCGCCCGCGCAGTGGCTACCGACGGGGGAGAACGGTCACCTAGGAGTGCTACCCGAAACCCGTCTCCAGCTAAAGAGAGAGCACAGAGTGGGAAGTAAGGAGACTGCTAGGGAGTACCAGGCCCAAACGGGCGGCAGATCCCGGAGCGGGGATAGATCCACCTTTCCTTGCTAAACCTGCCGGTGTGGGGCCCTCAAAGCCCACACCACAACACCTAAAAGCCGCAGCCACGTAGCCACAGTTAGGGCCCATAGTTCACAGGAGGCAAGCAGCTGGAGTGATCTGGCCCAGGCAACAAGCAAACGGCAAACGAAGGGGAGAGAGGCTTCAGCAACTTCCCTGGGTGACCCCCATAGGGACTAAAAGTCGGGGTTACCCCAAACCACCAAGGGCTAAGGAAGGCGAGTTGGTAGTCACCATCAGAAGTCAGCCTGAAGGATACCTGGTTCCAGCCTGGTTCATCCCAGCTACGCCCGGGTTACTCACCCTGCCATCAACTGTGAGTAAAATCCCTGAAAGACATCCTGCTTGTGTGGAGTTATTCTGCGCCTTGTGGTTCTACACACCTACACAGGGCCCTGGGGCTTGCCTCACTCTCAGGAGGCTATCCCAACTGACTGCACACACCATCAGCCCCAGGCGACCCTCAACCTGCAGTGGCGGTCACCACTGACCGCAATTCTGAGAGTGGCGTCACGACAAATAGAAGATTTCCTACCTGTGACAGGATCCAGCAGAGTGGAGTCCCTGAAGGTAATGCACCGACACAGCGTTCTCGGGGCTTCACACTGCGGTTGAAAAAGCAGGTAAAAAGCAGGTAAAAAGCAACGTGGACACATAGCCTAAAGCCTGCAGCTCCCAGCTCCATTCAGTTTAATGGCTGCAGGATTTTTGTAGAGTAACTGGAAAGCACGGGGTTAAATTTCCCCGCCCAAACATAGTCTATGACATTCCCTGAGTCACATGGAGTGTCTGTGCAAAATTTCGTGATTGTACATGCGACGGTGCGGATTCCTTTAGCGGACACACACACACACACACACACACACACACACACACACACACACACTGAGCTTTATATATTAGTTTAATATATGTATATATATATATATATATATATGCACTGAGTATATATAATATATAGAGCTTAACTGCCCAATCAGTAACTTCCATTGAGGTTCAGGTCAAGTCCTGGTCCCAAACCGAACTTTATTTACAGTCCAGCTGAACACACAGAACTGAACTTCCATGGGTCCACTCATCTTTATTGGTGAGGCCAGATCTGCTCATCAAAGAATCCTAATAAACACACCTTCAGGCAGAGAGGTAGAGGAGATTGTAGGAGAATAGCTCTGAAATCTTTCCAAAAATCTGCAATAGGAGGGCAATATCACATCAGGTGTATAAAATCTGCCGCCTCTTTCCCACACCTGCGATAATCTGTAATGGTAGATCTACCTATTTTATATAAGCTGCTATGTGTCAGGTAACATTCATAAACTATATACATTTGGATTAGCTTGTTATTAATTACCAGTGAAACATAGTGTGAGGAGGTCAAGGCTTCACTCCAACCCTCGCCTGAAAGGGAGGGTATTATTGTCCTCCATAGGGCCTCAACTAACAATGGCGATGAGGAGCTTCTCCTGCTTAGTAACTGGGCATATAAAAAGGAGAATCCCAATCAGGGGGTATAAGGATATGAGTGAATTTCAAATTTCTGGAAACTGGGTATTTAGGGCATATCTTAGTTGAAGATACCTAAAGAAAGCGTACCTCAAAGGAAACAAGAAAACCCTGGCAATATACCAGTGCCAATGTCTTTATGCCTAAGTTTAACCAAAACTGAGCATCTTGGGAATGTAGCAATTCGGGAAGACCACACTTATGCCATAAGAGGGACTCAGCTACTGTGTCCATGAATTGAAAAATCTTTTTGGTGGCTCTCCACACTTGAACTGTGGGGCAATGACATTATATTTGCATAAAAATATTCCAGCAATGCCAACAAGAACGAAATAAGGATTTACAAAGTGTTCATTAAAATCAATGGATTGTCCATGGCGTAGACACAAGAAAACTAAAGGGTACTTTGCACGCTTCGACATCGCTAGCCGATGATAGCGATGCCGAGCGTAATAGTAACCGCCCCCGTCGCACATGCGATATCTTGTGATAGCTGCCGTAGCGAACATTATCGCTACGGCAGCTTCACACGCACTTACCTGCTCTGTGACGTCGCTCTGGCCGGCGACCCGCCTCCTTCCTAAGGCTTGCGACACACATCCGTGCTGCCGGCACGTGTTTGTCATTTTTTACACGTACCGGCGGCACGGAGACACGTTAACCAATGCTACCCTATTGTAGCAGGCACACACACGTAAAACCACACGGAACGTGTGTCCGTGTGCGTTTGTACGTGTGTGCGTTTTTCAAAGCGCTGACATGTCAGTGATTTCTCCCGCAGCACGGGTGTCACACGGCCCGCACCCGTACCACACGGGTGTAGTGTGGATGCGGTCCCGTGTGACACGCGCCAGAGAAAACACACATGTCAGTGAAAAAAAAACAAACATTAACTCACCTTCTCCAGCGCTCCTGTCTCTGCCGCTGCTGCCTCTTGCTGCCGACCGCTGCTCATTATTCTCATTGAATATTCACTTCACTGCCTGGCAGCAGCAGCAGCGGGGAGACGGGAGGGCTGGAGACCGAGGATCAGCACCACGGACAGCAGCGCGGACAGCAGGAAGGACCAGGTGAGTATGTTAATTACCGGTTCTACGTGTGCTATCGCGGATAGCACACGTAGAACACACGTGTCACGCACGTACCAGAGACACGTACTTACCTGCACGCAACACGCACGGAAAATACGTGTCTCTCGGCACGTGCGTGAATTTCACGTGAGTGTGGCAGAAGCCTAAGGGTGCGGGTCGTGCGGTGTCACAGCGTCGTCACTCGGCAGGCGGCCAATAGAAGCGGAGATGAGCGGGACGTAAACATCCCGCCCACCTCCTTCCTTCCTCATTGCAGGCGGGACGCAGGTAAGGAGATGTTCCTCGCTCCTGCGGCTTCATACACAGCGATGTGTGCTGCCGCAGGAACGAGGAACAACATCATACCTGTCGCTGCAGCAAAATTATGGAAATGACCGACACTACACAGATCACCGATTTTCGACACTTGTGCGATCGTTTATCGGTGCTTCTAGGCTTTACACATTGCGACGTCGTTACCGGCGCCGGATGTGCGTCACTTTCAATTTGACCCCGACGAGATCGCAGTAGTGATGTCGCAACGTGCAAAGTACCTCTAAGGATAAATAACCAATCGAGACACTCCATTTGCGGACACCATATTTTGTGATGTTTGACCCTCATCAGTGCAACCAGAAGGTCTGATTTGGCCAAACAATTTTTGTATATTCAAATTCACAGAGGACTATTGCATGGTCTTTAAGTTTTCTTACAGCATACTTCACAAGGATTGACATTAGCGGTTAGAACCCCATCAGAGGCCTCTTACCTATCCATATCAAGCTAATTACTTTGAACTGATGGGAGGCAAATACCCCAAAACATGTGTCTGCAAATTGAGTGTCTAGTTTGGCTTTTTAACCAAAGTCATGTGACCCTGCTTGTCAAGAGGTTGATATTGGATTGTAGGATTGTTACTTCTAATAAGTGGCACTAGAGTTCTGGTCCTCTTTGAAAAGTCTATTTGCATATTCATATTCACAGAGGAGCATTGCATGGCATATAATCTCCTTCCAACACTGTCCACAAGGAGTGACATTACCGCTTAGGCTCTGTTCACATATCAATTTGTCATCAGTTTCTAAGAGATACATTATTTTACAAAAAACTGGGTGTTAGAAAGAGAGCAAAAATGAGTGCACACTTTTGTTTCCATTTTGCATTCCTTTTTGTTTTGCTTGTAATGGACCCAATTTTTACTAGAGATATCTCTAATAAATCGGGGCCTTTGTCTGCACAAGTTTTCTACCCAAGTCTTTATGTCAGAAAACTGGTGTCAAACACTGAAAAGTTCAAAAATGTAGCAAATTGCAAGGGTTGCACAAATATTTTGACATTTTTACCCCGATTTCGGGCAGCTCTGCCAAAATGGGCAGCAACAGTGAGGACCCGAGATGGGGCGTGGAATTGTCCACCCTTCAAAATAATCAATAGTGGTTGTGTTTTTTATGCCAGAAATGTTACTCCAGGTGGGTGGGGGAGACCTCAATCTGTGAATGTACCACCATTTTACTTAAGATTGGCGTTATATGAATCTGTGCATCATCTCTTAAACTGATGAGGAGCTGTGCATGCACAAAATAATTGATTACTTTCCCACAAAACAGAAAACCTGCTGGACATGTTCCGCTCTCGGCTGGCTCTTCTTTGGCCTTTAAAGGAAGGCCAAAGTCAGCAGCGAGATCGAGGAGAAGCAGAGTAGTAACCTTTAGCCTTGGCATTGAGGAGATCACTGGAAAGCTGACAGTGCTGGGATATGCTGCAGCCTGCAGTGTCACACCTTACTACATTCCTGAGCTGGATGAACAAAGAAAATAGTATCGTTCCAGGAGATGCCGCCAATGGTTTGGGGATAAATTCTAGGAGTGGTTATACAGTAACACTATGTTATCAGGTATTGCTTCAGTCCTGTTGACTGTAAAGTTTAGTTAATATTTAGATCTTATTGGAGTAATGATCTTGAGTGCAACAAATGTGGGACTTTACCGAGGCAATAGAAACATGTGATTGATAAAGAAAATATGAAAACTGATGGAGTCATAGGGACCAGAACAGTGGAATAATAAAGAGGCCTATGACTAACTGCATATTACACTCACTTTTGCTTTGAAACTGTTTAGGAATTGATGGAGATTCCATTTTAGCACAACAACTTTAAGTTTTAGGACTTGTGCAAAAACTTGTATGAATCAGATATGTAATGTCAAATTTTTCATTGGTAGCACATGGACAAAAGACTATCCCATGTTATTCAATAGGGCTGTTTAGAGGAATGATCTATCTCTCAGTCCGACTGTCCATGAAAAATAAAATCCCATCTTGCGCTATTCTCTTCCGAGTCTCGGATAAGACTCCCATATTCAAGTCCAAGAGCGCGTAAAGAAAATTGGAACATCCGTGTGGCATCTGAATTTTTACAGATACATTCCAATTATTAACCTGGGCTACTGTATTGGATCATGTACATGTTTGAATATAGACGTATGAAAACGGATCACACCTGGACGTAAAACACAGACACACATGTACAACACAGGGGAAGATTGGATGAAAATCATTCGAGTTTTTAGAATGAAACTATTTTTAATATGCTTGTTTGTGCCTGCCTTTGTTTTCAGGCAATAACACAAGTTTAGGTTTTTGTATAAAAAAATATTTGCTAATATGCCCCACAAGCCCTTTTTAAAGTACAGTAGTTTGTACTTGAAACAGGTCTCGCTCCTTGCTAGAAAAGCATTGAAAAATTACATGCCTTAACCCCGGAGTTTGGAAACTCTCATCTTCTGAAGCAAAAACAGGGACAACATACAAACTCCTTGCAAATGTCGTTGGTGAGATTTTAACTCAGGACTCCAATGCTGCAAAGCAACAGTGCTAACCACCTAACCACTGAGCCACCATGTACCTGTACTGCAAAATTTTACCAAGAAGTGTCATACACATAAGTACAAGTTGGAATTGGTTAAAGTACATTTTTGTAGTTTTTTTTAAATATTGATTCCTTTCTCATTAAAAAGGTTAAACCAAGGTTGAGCAGTCATCACCTATCAATAGTATAGCTGATAACTTGCTGATCAGTGGAAACCCATCTATCACGAGAGCAGGGCTCTGCTGAGCCTCATCTAATGGAGCAGCTCCTGGATATGTGCACCTTCTCTACCATCATTCTCTAAGGGACTGCTGGAAAAAGCTGAGTGTTGTACTCAGCTAACTCCATCAGTTCCATGGCAGCATGATATGGAAACGTATCTAGGGGGGCAAGTGGGGCACCAGCAAGGGTGTGCGCGATTGGGCTACCTGATGCTGCCGTCTGAGGTACTCTATGTGTCTGCAGTCTTTTGAATCCTCACAACTGATGCAATGCACGCTGTCAGTATTCTCTGTTCTCTGGTGGCAGCAGTGTGAATAAGAGTTTGTGAAACTGCAAGTATGTGATTGGTAAACATGAGGTCACGTGCCGACAAGACAAGAGCTGTCCCGCTTAATACAAGTGAATTGAGTGAGACCTAGTTGGAATGTGTCCGGAAGTTTGCAAATTACATACTTGCACTCTCATGACTGTTCACTCTTGCCACTGGCATGGGAGAATCCTGAAAATGTGCAGTGTGTATGTGGCACCCCTGAGGCTTCAGTTGCCACAGGGTACTGCATTTCACCAGAGGTGTGCTACTCATACCGGGTAAAGAGGAGGTTTGTGCCGGTTCACAACATCCACAACTACACATAATCCAGTTGCCCTCTAACCAAGACGGGGTTAAGGTAGGGTCATTTAGGATGGTCACCATATCGTCTGAGGCCTCTCACCCACTTGCTCTGGGACTTGAGTGGGCGGGGTGACTGAGCAGGGAAGTAGGAGCCACATACACCCTCAAGAAAAGAGAAACAACTGGGGAACCAAGGGAAGCGCAGGAGAATACGGTCGCTGAGGGGAGAGCTAATAGCTCCCTCAGGACTGGCGCACATCTCACAGTGCGGAGCCCTAGGCTGGTGGGCACTTCACGGCCTGTCAGTAGAATCCACCGGGCGGAGGGTTTTAAGTTCTCTGGCCCACAACAACGCCCGGATCAAAGCAGCATATAGAGCCAGGAGCCGTGACCATAGGGCAGTCCATGAACTTACTCGCGCTGCCTGCTATACGGGATGGGGAACATAACCACCCCAGAACTCAGGTACCTGTGTAGCTTCCAGTCGCAGGGACTCACGCAACAGAGCACAGGGAGGAAGGGCTCATGAAGTATGCCACCGATACCAGCCCCCGAACTATCTGGGATCGTCTGGAGCCCATCACAGCGGACGGAGTCTGGCAGTCCAACGGCAGGAGCAACTCAGTGAGTAAACACCTTAAACTGCAACCGTAGTGTCGTCTGATCCTTTCCGCGCCCCGCGCTTCCCACACTAGGATTGACAACTACTCTCAACATCCTCCCTGGGGCCTAGGTCTGCCTGTGGAAAGTTGCAACATCTGAGCTGTATTACCATTCGCCCCAGCAGAGAGAGACCTTGCGCAGCGGCGGCTCCCCTCCTGGCTGCCAAAAGTGGCGTCACGAAAGACAACTACTCCCATCATCATCATCATCATCTCCCCCCCCCCTCATTTGGTTGACACCGCGGGATCATGGAGCCGGGCCAGGCCACTGTGACAACCCAAACCCCCAAACCGGTCCGGTGATGAGTAATCCCCATGTACACTGTGAAAATTCAGAAATGTGTAGTGAAACTGTGACAGCAGACTTTCATCACATACCTGGACAACCCCTTTAAATATAACTTTTAACACTATAGCATGTTTGAATAAATTTGCGCTACTTAAAGTAGCATAAAAATATAGAAGGAATGGATTGGTGGTGCACATGTCTGGCTCTGTAGAGCTCTGTTTTTAGAATTGATGAGTGTCCCACTAATTCTCCTCTACTGACATGTATCAAATAATGAAACCATAAATGAAATAGGATATCCACCATAAGAATCTCAAACTCAACTTTTAATATTCTTTATAATTTACAGGACAATATTCTTAATATGATTCGCACATTCTCTGCTGCACAACCTCCTATTACAGCGAAAGCTGAAACTTCCTATCCATTGATTGATTGATAGACATACAACAACCCCATTCTTTTCTCAAAGAAGGGCTGCAGCAGCTGAGGTGTATTATATTGCAGCAGCTCAGGCACAAAACTATATAATACTGTACACACCGCAGCAGCTGAAGATTTCTGGTCTCTTTGTCTTTCAATTAGTGTTTGACCCCATAGAAGGGACTGTCTGCCAAATGATTTGCAGGAGTAAATATGTAGCGCCTATATCGTGCCATTTATCTCTGTGTAACTATTAGGCTTTGATACCAGAATGTAATGTTTGCATTAATACATTTTCCTGATAAAAATGTACTTGTTGTGTATGTTATAATAATATCGACCAGAAAATCTAATATATAAAGCTGAGTGTATGTACGTGTGTGTGTGTGTGTGTGTGGGTTATGTATGTTTAGAGAGCGGCCACGCCCCAGACCCTTGGGATACTCGGTTCCGGGTGGTGGATAATGGGGATCACCGTCACAGGTGGCCGTGCCCGGTTCCGTGACCTGGGGGGTGCTCGGTAATAGGGTTATTTTATATGTCACTCGTGACGCCACTGGCGGGTTGCGGTAATAAGATGTCCCGCTGCTGTGGTTTTAGGGACAGATGGTATAGCAGCAAGTGTGTTCGTGCCCTCCGCTAGTTGGGGCTTAAGTCCCATGTAGGTGTGCTGCGCTTTGTGGTGTGCCAGTAATAGACACGACACAGTTCTTGCAGATTAACTGGTATTTACTCACTGGATGTTGCAAGTGCAGTTTGGTACGGCTGGTCAACCGACTTTCCTTTGTCCCGGTGCTGACTTGAGACCCTGTTGAGCCCTCTGTGCACATACAGAGCTGATGGTCCCCTTGCCTGAAGCTGATGGTGACCTGCGGCGCTCCGCTCCTTTGTCTTTCCGGGCCCAGTATGACAGGCCTCGCGGTCCCTTGGGGGGTAGGCTACTTCTCGGTGCCCTCTCCCGGGTCCTATATATGAGGCTGTGTACCTGAGCCTATGGGTGGTGTGGTACCCTGGAAGTTACCACACATGGCTGGATCAGCAGACCGCCTGGAGCTGTCGTCTACTCTGGGGTCCAGTACCCCGTCGTGCGTAGTGCCTGGGATCTTCTGTCTATCCTCAGGCTACTACCTCCTAGTCGCCCTTTTTGGGGTCTCCTCACAATCCTCACACCCTTCTCACTCTCTGGCTCCTTTCAACTGTCACTCCTTCAACTGTCATTTTCCTCTGCCTGTTCTGCCTAGCAACCCCTGTCGCTTCCCACTAGCCACGCCCCTTCCCCAGGCTAACAGCTAAGGGATTGGTTCTCACATCTGCCCACTGTTAACCCTCTACATGCTGCGCCCAGTTCTCAGGGAATGTGCCCCTACCTGTGTGTGAGCTGTGGGTTGTCAGCAGAGGGTGTTCCAGAAAGCCTTAGGATCCTGCAGACCACTGGGATAGCATATCCCAGGGTGCTGCATATGTATGTATGTACAGTCATATGAAAAAGTTTGGGCACCCCTATTAATGTTAACCTTTTTTCTTTATAACAATTTGGGTTTTTGCAACAGCTATTTCAGTTTCATATATCTAATAACTGATGGACTGAGTAATATTTCTGGATTGAAACGAGGTTTATTGTACTAACAGAAAATGTGCAATCCACATTTAAACAAAATTTGACCGGTGCAAAAGTATGGGCACCCTTATCAATTTCTTGATTTGAACACTCCTAACTACTTTTTACTGACTTACTAAAGCACTAAATTGGTTTTGTAACCTCATTGAGCTTTGAACTTCATAGGCAGGTGTATCCCAATCATGAGAAAAGGTATTTAAGGTGGCCACTTGCAAGTTGTTCTCCTATTTGAATCTCCTATGAAGAGTGGCATCATGTGCTGCTCAAAATAACTCTCAAATGATCTGAAAACAAAGATTATTCAACATAGCTGTTCAGGGGAAGGATACAAAAAGTTGTCTCAGAGATTTAAACTGTCAGTTTCCACTGTGAGGAACATAGTAAAGAAATGGAAGAACACAGATACAGTTCTTGTTAAGCCCAGAAGTGGCAGGCCAAGAAAAATATCAGAAAGGCAGAGAAGAATAATGGTGAGAACAGTCAAGGACAATCCACAGACCACCTCCAAAGACCTGCAGCTTCATCTTGCTGCAGATGGTGTCAATGTGCATCGGTCAACAACACAGCGCACGTTGCACAAGGAGAAGCTGTATGGGAGAGTGATGCGAAAGAAGCCGTTTCTGCAAGCACGTCACAAACAGAGTTGCCTGAGGTATGCAAAAGCACATTTGGACAAGCCAGTTACATTTTGGAAGAAGGTCCTGTGGACTGATGAAACAAAGATTGAGTTGTTTGGTCATACAAAAAGGCGTTATGCATGGAGGCAAAAAAAGACGGCATTCCAAGAAAAGCACTTGCTACCCACAGTAAAATTTGGTAGAGGTTCCATCATACTTTGGGGCTGTGTGGCCAATGCCGGCACCGGGAATCTTGTTAAAGTTGAGTGTCGCATGGATTCAACTCAGTATCAGCAGATTCTTGACAATAATGTGCAAGAATCAGTGACGAAGTTGAAGTTACGCAGGGGATGGATATTTCAGCAAGACAATGATCCAAAACACCGCTCCAAATCTACTCAGGCATTCATGCAGAGGAACAATTACAATGTTCTGGAATGGCCATCCCAGTCCCCAGACCTGAATATCATTGAAAATCTGTGGGATGATTTGAAGCGTGCTGTCCATGCTCAGCGACCATCAAACTTAACTAAACTGGAATTGTTTTGTAAACAGGAATGGTCAAATATACCTTCATCCAGGAACTCATTAAGAGCTACAGGAAGCAACTAGAGGCTGTTATTTTTGCAAAAGGAGGATCTACAAAATATTAATGTCACTTTTATGTTGAGGTGCCCATACTTTTGCACCGGTCAAATTTTGTTTAAATGCACATTTTCTGTTAGTACAATAAACCTCATTTCAATCCAGAAATATTACTCAGTCCATCAGTTAATAGATATATGAAACTGAAATAGCTGCTGCAAAAACCCAAATTGTTATAAAGAAAAAAGGTTAACATTAATAGGGGTGCCCATACTTTTTCATATGACTGTATGTCCGCTAAAGGAATCCACCCTGTCGCATTCACAATCACGAAATTTTGCACAGATGCCTCATGTGACCCAGGGAGTGTCGTAGACTATGTTTTGATGGTAAAATTTAACCCCGTGCTTTACAGTTGCTCTCCAAAAAACCTGCCTCCATTAAAGTCAATGGAGCTGCGAGCTATTAGGTTATTAATAGCAGCTGTGAGTGGTTGCTATAGGAACAAAATAAACTGTTAGTATAACAAGCTTTTCTGTGAGGTAATAAGATGTCGGTGGGGAGACGGATAGAGAGAGACAGAAAGAGACAGAGAGACAGACAGGGAAAGAGAAAGAGAGAGACAGACAGTCAAAGTCACAGACAGAGACAGATAGGGAAAGAGACAGACAGGGAAAGAGACAGAGACAGGGAAAGATACACTGCCCGCTCAGCCACGCCCCCCGCACACTGTGCCTGCTCGGCCATGCCCCCCGCACACTATGCCTGCTCGGCCACGCCCCCCGCACACTATGCCCGCTCGGCCATGCCCAACGCACTCTATGCCCGCTCGGCCATGCCCCCTGCACACTATGCCCGCTCGGCCACGCCCCCCACACACATTGGGCACCTATACACCACCCCCCAGGACTACACCTATTAGACACCTCCCCCCAGGACTACTCCACCTATTAGACACCTCCCCCAGAACTACTCCTCCTATTGGACTCCTCCTCCGCCAGGACTACTCCTACTATTAGACTCCTCCCCCTCCAAGACTACTCCTGTTAGACTTTTCCCCCAGTACTACTCCTCCTATTAGACTCCTCCCCCTCCAGGACTACTCCTATTAGACTCCTCCCCCCAGGACTACTCCACCTATTAGACACCTCCCCCCAGGACTAGTCCTCATATTATACTCTTCTCCCACCAGGACTACTCCTCCTATTAGACTCCTCCTCCCTCAGGACTACTCCTTCTATTAGACTCCTCCTCCCCAGGACTACTCCTACTATTAGACTCCTCCTACTCCCCAGGACTACTCCTACTATTAGACTCCTCCGCCTCCAGGACTACTCCTATTGGACTCCTCCCCCTAGGACTATTCCTCCTATTAGACTCCTCTCCCCCCAGGACTACTCCTCTTATTAGACTCCTCCCCCCCAGAACTACTCCTATTAGACTCCTCTCCCCCAGGACTACTCTTCCTATTAGACACCTCCTCCCCAGGACTACTTCTATTATCCTCCTCTTCCCCCAGGACTATTCCTCCTATTATCCTCCTCTCTCCCCAGGACTACACCTATTATCCTCCTCTCTCCCCAGGACTACTCCTCCTATTATCATCCTCTCTCCCAAGGACTACTCCTCCTATTATACTCCTCTCTCCCTAGGACTACTCCTCCTATTATACTCCTCTCTCCCTAGGACTACTCCTCCTATTATCCTCCTCTCTCCCCAGGACTACTCCTTCTATTATCCTCCTCTCTCCCCAGGACTCTTCCTCCTATTATACTCCCCTCCCCCCAGGACTACTCCTCCTGTTATACTCCTCATCCCTCAAGACTACTCCTTCTATTATACTCCTCTCCCCCCAGGACTACTCCTCCTATTATCCTCCTCTCTCCCCAGGACTACTCCTCCTATTAGACTCCTCCCCCTCCAGGACTACTCTTATTAGACTCCTCCCCCCAGGACTACTCCACCTATTAGCCACTTCCCCCCAGGACTACTCCTCCTATTAGACTCCTCTCCCCCCAGGACTACTCCTCCTATTAGACTCCTCCCCCCAGGACTACTCCTACTATTAGACTCCTCTCTCCCCAGGACTACTCCTACTATTAGACTCCTCCCCCTCCAGGACTACACTACTCCTATTAGACTCCTCCCCCAGGACTATTCTTCTTATTAGACTCCTCTCCCCCAGGACGACTCCTCCTATTAGACTCCTCCCCCCAGGACTACTCCTATTAGACTCCTCCCCCCAGGACTACTCCTCCTATTATCCTCCTCTTCCCCCAGGACTATTCCTCCTATTATCCTCCTTTCTCCCCAGGACTACTCCTCCTATTATACTCCTCTCTCCCTAGGACTACTCCTCCTATTATCCTCCTCTCTCCCCAGGACTACTCCTCCTATTATCCTCCTCTCTCCCCAGGACTCTTCCTTCTATTATACTCCCCTCCCCCCAGGACTACTCCTCCTATTATACTCCTCATCCCCCAGGACTACTCCTTCTATTATACTCCCCTCCCCCCAGGACTACTCCTCCTATTATACTCCTCATCCCCCAGGACTACTCCTTCTATTATACTCCTCTCCCCCCAGGACTACTCCTCCTATTATACTCCTCTCCACCCAGGACTACTCCTCCTATTATCCTCCTCTCTCCCCAGGACTACTCCTTCTATTATACTCCTCTCCCCCCAGGACTACTCCTATTATATTCCTCACCTCCAGGACTACTCCTGCTATTATACTCCTCTCTCCCCAGGACTACTCCTCCTATTAGACTCCTCTCCCCCCAGGACTACTCCTCCTATTATACTCCTCATCCCCCAGGACTACTCCTTCTATTATACTCCTCTCCCCCCAGGACTACTCCTCCTATTATCCTCCTCACCTCCAGGACTACTCCAATTATCCTCCTCTCCCCCCTGGACTACTCCTCCTATTATCCTCCTCTCCCCCCAGGACTACTCCTCCTATTATATTCCTCACCTCCAGGACTACTCCTCCTATTTTACTCCTCTCTCCCCAGGACTACTCCTCCTATTAGACTCCTCTCTCCCCAGGACTACTCCTCCTATTAGACTCCTCTCCCCTCCAGGACTACTCCTCCTATTATACTCCTCTCCCCCCAGGACTACTCCTCCTATTATACTCCTCTCTCCCCAGGACTACTCCTCCAACACACACACACACTGCACAAAACATACCTCCCCCAAAACACACACACACACCCACACAAACCGCGCAACACACACACAGCACCACACACACACAGCGCTGCAGACACACAGCGCTCCACAAACAACGTAACACACACAACGCAACACACAAACAACACCGCTCTCACACACCCCCCACACCCAGACAACACCCAGAACATTTAAAGCGCCCTACACAAACACTTGGACACTACACACAACAATCTCTCTCTCTCTCTATATATATATATATATATATATATATAACAAAAATCATACATTAACTACACAATAAATTCCAGAATACCCGATGCGTTAGAATCGGGCCACCTTCTAGTTATAATATATATTTAAAAAAATGTCTAACTTTACCAATGTTTTTAGTGTAAGAAAATGTTCACAATAGCTGAGATTTTCCTGTTTCTTACAAATATCAGGAAGTCATATGAACTCAGTAGGGAATATTCGCTGTGTCTGCGGCCGTCCTTATGTCTGACCATATGAAGGTCAAGAATTCACTAGCATTACTTAGGTCAAACTATGAGGTTCTTCATGTAAAAGGCAGGAGTCGTAAAAGTAACATCAAGGCTCGGAGTCCAGCTTTGAACTCCTACAGAAACATCTTATTATTCAGTCAATCCTTTTGTTGCCACAGTCAAGGCCAAATCCATCTTTATTCCACCATAATTGAGACCTTCCTTCTCTATTGGTTATATCACCTTTTCTTTGGAAAAAATAAAAGTATAAATAATACAGTTTATTTGCCAAAAAATTTTACTAGCGTCATCAAATAAAATTGTAGACAAACTAAGCTTTGTAGTGTCTTCGTGTGTGCAATTCTAAAGACATTAGATGGCCCCAATTAAGAAAAGCTTTTACAGCAGGGTTCGTAAGACACTTTGAAAAGTCACAAAATTTTGGCGTAAAGCAAAAATGAGCAACAATTTCACAACTTTTGGCGTTTATCATGTGAATTTCAAGCAGCTCTGCTTAAATGAGAGGAGGCGAGACGGGCGGGAAATGCTCTCCCATCAAATTCATCACCAGACATGTTACTTCAGTCATTGATTGGAGTTCCATTTCTAGCGAGAGGCAAGAAGGAGCATGCTACTGAGAAGATGCGGCAAACTGATTTAGTGGCATGCATCTCTTTAATGAATTTGGTGCATCAAATTCCAAAATACACTTTCATTAAAGGGAACTAGTCACCAGAATTTTCGCCATTAAACTAAAAGAATCCCCTTCTGCAGCTCCTGGGCTTTATTCTAGAAAGGTTCATCTTGCTACTGGCCCCCCTTTCAGACCTACATAACAACTTTATAAAATATTACCTTTTGCTATGGTAATGAGGTTTGTTGGCCCCGGGGGCGGGCTGTATTTCGTCTGTTATCCCCCCTCCATCCGTTGTTCGCCGTCCCCCAGTGTTCATGTACATCGATGAGGCCGCCGCCCTCATCTTCCGCAGTGCTCCGGGAGTCTTGCGCATGCGCAGTGGCACTATCACGGAACTGAGCACTGTTTTGAAAACGCGAATGCCGGTGATGTTATTGCACAGACGCGAGATTATGGGCGGCGCTGTGAATGTCATCACCAGTGTCATCCAAGTACCTGTCCATAATCTCGTGCCCACGCTTTTACCTCTGCCTCTACCATTATGCGCTTGCGCTGGCCATTGCTTATTTTTATCATCCCCGTTTACCTTTTTTTGAAAACAGTGCTCAGTCCCGCGATAGTGCCACTGCACATGCGCGAGACTCCGGGAGCACTGCCGAAGATGAGGGTGGCGGCCTCATCTATGTAAATGAACACTGGGGGATGGCAAACAGCGGCAGGAGGGGGGATAACAGACGAAATACAGCCCGCCCCCGGGGCCAACAAACCTCATTGCCATAGCAAAAGGTAATATTTTATAAAGTTATTTAGGTCTGAAAGGGGGGCCAGTAGCAAGATTAACCTTTATAGAATGCAGCCCATGAGCTGCAGAAGGGGGTTCTTTTAGTTTAATAGCGAAAATTCTGGTGACAGATTCCCTTTAAGACTGGTGTGTACAATGCCGGTCTTATCTCCGTCAAGGTGATTTTCCATTTTTCATTTTCGTTTCTTTCTCCCTTTCTTTCCTTCCAAGGGCCATATAAGGGTTTGTTTTTTATGAGACGAGTTGTACTTTTGAATGACACCATTCATTCTGCCACATATTGTCCTGGAAAACAAGAAAAAAGTTCCAAACACAAACTGCAAAAAAAGTGCAATGCCACAATTTGGGAGGTGTTTGCTATTGCCATGTTCCCTATATGATAAATCTGACTTGGCAATATGATTCCCCAGGTTAGTAAAGTACATATATACCAAACATGTATAGTTTTTTTTCTACTTTAGTGGTGAAAACAATTAAAACATTTCTCCAAAAAAATTTTTTTTAGTTTTTTGTTGCCATTTTCTGAGACTAGCAACATTTTCATTTTTTAGAATGTGGAGCTCAGTGAAGACTTATTTTTACACCATGAGCTGATATTTTTAATTATACCATTTTTGGGTAGATATGATGTTTTGAACTCCTTTAACTGCATTTTATTGCAATGTTGCAGCAACCCAAAACATTATTTCTTTTATTTTTATTTGGCAAAAGGGGCGATTTGAAATTTTGTGGGTTTTTTTAATTTTCTTTTTTTTTACTTTTTTCAGTATTTAATAGTCCTCTTAGAGGACTTGAAGCTGATTGCCTGTGTTATACTGAGCAGCGCATCAGTATTACTCTGTATAGTAAAAATTACAATCTCCTATGAATGTCGGTGTTACGGTATGGATAGATGATAGACTTAAGGGTGCTTTACACGCTGCGACATCGCTACCGATATATCGTCGGGGTCACGTCGTTAGTGACGCACATCCGGCGCCAGTAGCGACATCGCAGCGTGTGACACCAAACAGCGTCGATCAATGATCGCAAAATCGTTCAAAAACGATGATTGTTGACACATCGCTCCTTTCCTTAAAGGTACGATGTTGTTCGTTGTTCCTGCAGCATCACACATCGTTATGTGTGACACCGCAGGAACGATGAACATCTCCTTACCTGCGTCCACCAGCAATGAGGAAGGAAGGAGGTGGGCGGGATGTTACGTCTCGCTCATCTCCGCCCCTCCGCTTCTATTGGCCGGCCACTTAGTGACACCGCAGTGATGTCGCTATGACGCCGAACGCACCTCCCCCTTGAGGGAGGGATTGTTCGGCGGTCGACGTCGCTGACAAGGTATGTGCGTGTGACGATGCCGTAGTGATAATGTTCGCTACGGCAGCGAGTGTGGCGTCCTGGACTAGCCAGGTCGTCACAGGTAACACACACACACCCCCACCTGACAGTTACATTAGCCAAACACAAAACCCTTGTTGCCTCCCTCCAAGGTCTGATGTCCACACCAGGTGGGACGGAACCAAGCGGTTGGCCCCACCCACCGAGGAGTTCACAGGCCTGGAGGCGGGAAAAGTGACAGATTTGTCTTGGAGGTTGAAGTGAGAGGAGTAAAGTGGAGAGTGTCTTGGTTTGTGGCCCAGGCACTGACAACAAGGTTGGCAGACGGTGGTGGCCGTCTGCAGGAGTGGTGGATCGACGCGGAACCGTAGGACCGGGGATGGGCGGTGGCCCGCCGGTACCGACCGGGGAGCGAAATGAAGCTAGCACACACAGGCAGGGCCATCGGACCCCGACTAGGCTTGGAGTCGCCATCAACAGTCAAATCAGAGTGTGACAGGAACCCCAGGGGTTTCCTAACAACCAAAGACCCGTTAGAAGGCAACCGTCCGCACCGTGAGGGTATACAGCTACCGCCAACGGCTAGAGACCCAAGGGCCAGCACCTGCGGGCAAAACGGGCTCCTCTGGCATCCATACACCGGGGAGCGGACTAACGTTGGGGACCAATCGTAGTCAAGACAGTACACAAAGGTGCAGGGAAAGACAGCCGCCATCACCTGTCCGGGGAGAGAAACTTCAGCCGGCTGCGAGACCCGTCCATCCAGCCGTTTGGTTTACCGGAGACTTTGTACATCTCTTGCTGAGTGAGTACACCCATGCCATCCGGCACCGCGCCGCGCTGTACCTGCAACCCTGCACCCCAGCCATCCAGCCTCCCCGTCACACCACCGGGCCCCGGGCCCACCAACCCCTACCCACGGAGGGGGAAAACAACATCCCAGCTGCTCCCTACCATCGCTCCCGGGATCCCCATCACCAGCAGCGGTGGTGCCCATCTTCACCACAACCCGTGGGTGGCGTCACGGACTAAATCCCCAAAACAAACCAACCCCCTTTTCACTCACGGGCGAGGAGCGCCACTCGAGTCCCCGGATCCGGCCCACCACTTGAGCCACCAAGCAGCAGCAGCGCCGGACCCGAGTGTTAGTGAGCGCAGCGCCCCGCCGCCTACGACACGAGCACCAAATGTCGCACGAACGACGGGAGCGGGTGCTATCGCGCTCGACATCACTAGCAATTGATAGCGATGTCGCAGCGTGTAAAGCACCCTTAAGAGATGGAGAAATATGCCTATCAGAAGTCAGGGTCCACCGTGCAGTGATGTTATGGCTGCTGCTGGTAGATAGGTGCCTGAACTGCAACTAGCAAATGCTACTAAATATCAGAGTCCCCTAAGTTAATGAACCCACAGGGAGGAAAGTAAAGGTAAGACCATGAACTCTATTACAACACAGAGAGGTATGGGGTATAGCTATAGTAATGGCAACTCTGTTCCTGCACAGGGCGCCATGGCCTGATATCTCGGGTTACAAATCACACGGATCTAATATAAACTCTACCGAGCACTGTTATTTCACAGCGTCAAGTTACGACTTATCACTTCTGTTACTTCACAGAGGCGAATATATATATATATATATATATATATATATATATATATATATATATATGTGGCGTACACAGTACGAATAGGGTGTATTTAGTGAACACTAACCGTATCCCACAATGGAGGAGACTCAAAGGGTGTGTAGAGGAGTCAATGAAGTCACTAGCTCCTATCAAGGACTACTGTGGAGTTCCACCGGTTAACCACCAGTGAATCCAGTACTAGATAGCCCAGAAGCTCTGCCTAAATGGACACTGACCCCTAAATCGGTCTGATGTGACCGTGATGCCTCGCCCTACACCTGCCTCCTAACCCTGTATCAGTCCCAGAGGACTTTGACGCCAGACCTGTACTAACGTGGTAAGTGCTTGCTGCACCACATATGAAGACAACTGAGCGCGGCCATGTGGGTGCCCAAGGCTTATATAACCTAAGGACAGCCCACAAGATGGAGATCCCTATGGCCCGCCCAAACCATAACCAATGAGCGGTCTTCCATGTAACCACACATCACTGATGCTGTCACTGTGGCCAATAGGATCGTTCACATCATCTGTGATGTCACTATGGCCAATGGGATTGCGCCACGTCATCTGTGATGTCACTAGGCCAACGAGATCACGCCACGTCATCTGTGATGTTACTACGGCCAATAGGATTGCGCCACGTCATCTGGACACCTGATGCACTAAGTGCCTGAGCATGCTCAGAAGCCTGAACCACTGACTTAGTCTCAGAATTGAGACTATCAGGCTGAGCATGCTCAGAAGGCACAACCCAGGACTTAGGCTTAAAACACCTAGATGTTCACGTCAGTACCTGAGACTCATGGAAGCGAACCGAACGAGGCCGAGCATAGTGGGAAATCGTCCAAGGAGGCATACGAGAAGACGCCGAAGCTTGGTTTGTGATACTCGATAGTGATAGGTATTCATAGGGGTTCATGATGATAGGCATTTGGGTCATCAGCTAATCCCTGGCTCTCATGATAACCCATCAGCACCCCGCAATCACATGACAAGGGCGCTAATGGGCTTGATTAGTGACATACTTCCTGTTATCCCATGTTAAATGCCATAGTCAGAGATTGACAGCAACATGGCTATTAGAGGAACTTGACAGCTGATTAAATCAGCTGTCAAGTGCCAGGAAAGATGCAGGCTCAGCGTGTGAGCGCACATTAAATGCCGGGACACGGCCGAAGACGTACATGTACATCATCTATCATGAAGGGGTTAAAGAATAGGGCCTTATATGTTTTCTGTAAGATATACAATTGGGAAATGAGCATAGAATTGGAGGACTATACAGTCATATGAAAAAGTTTGGGCACCCCTATTAATGTTAACCTATTTTCTTAATAACAATTTGGGTTTTTGCAACAGCTATTTCAGTTTCATATATCCAGGGCTGCCACTAGGAATTTCGGGGCCCCATACTGGCAAAATTTTGGGGCCCCTTGAGGCTCCACCCCAGCTCCGCCTCCATCCCAGCTCCGCCTCCACCTCGCGAATCTTCCACAGTCTCACCGCCACTCTTAGAAAAACTTCACTTCTGCACTACAGCCTCAGCAATCACACATTAACGCTTCACACTGAACACCGTATCACACACACAGCCATCAGATTTTGTTTTGGCCATCAGATTTTTTTAAGCCTGCCACCTCGACAAGGTAGACTCTTTTGGCCGGGCCCTACTCTACTCTAACTTTTTTTTTTTATATCTAACTTTTTTGTTATATATTTATTTTTGGTCTATTTTTTTCTTTAAGGGAATGTGTCACATACAGTTTTTAAACTAATTGAAACCAAATTGTGATAATGCAGACTTGTGGATTTAGACCTGACAACCCCTTCAAAGGGAATCTGTCACCAGGTTTTTAACACCTAATCTGAGCGCAGCATAACATAGGGGAAGAGATCCTGATTCCAGCGATTGTCACTTACTGGGCTGCTTAGTGTAGTTTTGATAACATCACTGGTTAATCAGCAGGAGATTATCATTACAGGACTACTTGGCATGCTGCAAGTAGTCCAGCATATTCATGAGCTCTGTATAACTGCTATATCTGCAGCAGAGAAAACATTGATTTTATTACAATGACAGCAAACAGCTCAGTAAGTGACACATCGCTGGAATCAAGGTATGTCTCTACATTATGCTGCTCTCAGATGGGGGAGAAAAAACCTGCTGACAGATTCACTTTAAGGCTCATTCAGCAGTCGGTGAAAACCGGTCTGCTCTTGGGCCGCAGTGCATGGACTGGCCATAGGTCTCCTGACCTGACCTCAGCAGTCTCAGAGCATATATGAGGAGCAGGTCAGGAGATCGGTGCCCGGCCATGCATGGCATTTTAAGCTGAGATTTAAACTGATAGTTCTTTATGAGAGCGGAGGAGGGTTGTGAACAAGAAATGCCAGATAAGGTGTGACACCTGGATTAGCCAGGTAGTCACAGACATAACAACATACACACCCCCCACCCTAGGCAGTTACACAAGTCAACCAAAAACCCTTGTTGCCTCCCTCCAGGGTCTGATGTCCACACCAGGTGGGGCGGAGCCAGGCGGTTGGCCCCACCCACCGAGGAGTTAACGGCCCTGGAGGCGGGAAAAGCAGTAGTTAAGAGTTTGTAGGTGGAAGTGAGAGGACAGAAACTGCAAGTGTCTGGGTTGGAGCCCAGGCACTGACAGCAAGGTTGGCAGACGGTGGTGGCCGTCTGCAGGAGTTAGTGGAACTCTTCAGAGCTGTAGGACCAGGGTTGGGTGGTGGCCCACCGGTACGAAACCGGGGAGCGGAGTGAAGCTAAGCCCACAGGCAGGGCCATCGGACCCCGACCAGGCTTGGAGCCGCCGACAATAGTCAAATCCGAGTGTGACAGGAACCCCAGGGGTTTCCCAACAACCAAGACCCGCCAGAAGGCAACAGTCCACACCGAGAGGATATACAGCCAGCTCCACAAGCTAGAGATCCAAGGGCCAACGCCTGCGGGCAAAATGGGCTCCTACGGCACCTATATGCCGGGGAGCGGACTACCGGTGGGCAACCACAGGAGTCAGAACATTCTAACAGGTGCAGGGAAAGACAGCCACCATCACACCATCCGGGGAGAGCACAACAACACTGCAGCCGGCTGCGGGACCCGTCCATCCGTCCATTTGGTTTACCAGAGACTCTGTCATTGATTGTCTGAGTGAGTACACCAGTGCCGTCCGGCAACGCGCCGCGCTGCCCCTGCAACCCAGCCGTCCAACCTCCCCGTTATACCACCGGGCCTCGGGATCACCAACCCCCTACCCACGGAGGGGACAACATCCTAGCTGCTCCCTACCATATCTCTCGGGATACCCATGAAGCATACCTGAAGCATGCAACATCCAAAACACTGCTAACACTGATGGTGGGCACGCAGCCTTAGGAGAGTCTTTATTACAGTCTGGATATTACCGTAGGACAGGGGTCACCAAACACTCAGATACAAAGGCCTTACTGCTGCTGTATTCTCCTAAGGAGATTCTTTATCACAGGCAAATAGCAAAGAATTTACTTAGGAAAATACAGCACCAGTGAGACCTTTGTATTAGAGACTGTTTGGTGCCCCCTGCCCTAACACACACCTGCTCTAAAGACTGAGGAGCCGCCCGCCAAACACACCACATGGCCTCCGGGCCTGAACTTACAGTGTAGCCGCCAGGCCAGGTCACTTGCCGCCTGCTGCCTTCCACCTTGAATCCTCCGCAGCGCCATGAGGATGCCTGTCTTCTGCGCCTGCGGACGGAGGATTATATTCCTGACTAGCTGTTAGGGCTCATGCACCACGGGAGGCAGAAGGCTCACAGCACCACGGGAGGCAGGAGGCTCACAGGAGAGAGGCAGGAGGCCCACAGGAGAGAGGCAGGAGGCCCACAGGAGAGAGGCAGGAGGCCCACAGCAGAGGGAGGCTCACAGTAGAGAGGCCAGGAGGCTCACAGCAGAGGGAGGCTCACAGCAGAGAGGCCAGGAGACCACAGGCCAGAGGTTCGCCACCCCTGATCTAGCTGAAGCAAGACAGGGGCTGGGGTCGGCGGGCAGCCACGGGCAGAGATGAGCGCCCCCCTCGGGCAGAGATCAGCGCGCCCTCCCCCCCCCCAGGCAGAGATCAACACGTGCCTTGGGCAGAGATCAGTGCGGGCCCCGGGCAGAGATCAGCGCGCCCTCCCCCCCCAAGCAAAGATCAGCATGCGCCTTGGGCAGAGATCAGTGCGGGCCCCGGGCAGAGATCAGTGCGCCCCCCCCTCCTGGGCAGAGAGCAGCGCGGGCCCCGGGCAGAGAGCAGCACGGGCCCCGGGCAGAGAGCAGCGCGGGCCCCGGGCAGAGAGCAGCGTGGACCCCGGGCACAGAGCAGCGCGGGCCCTGGGCACAGAGCAGCGCGGGCCCCGGGCAGAGAGCAGCGCCCCCCCAGGGCAGAGATCAGTGGGCCCCCCGGCGATCATCTTCGGCTCACAGCGCTTACCTGTCCCCGCTGGCTGCCGTGACCTCACCACCTCAGCCGCTGTAGCAGGAGTGTAATGAGGTCTCAGAGTGATGACCTCACCTCCTGCTGCATGGCCCAGCGATGATGCACCCTGCTCTGCTCCACTGACCCTGCCTCCACTACAGCACATGGCTAATTTGCATGCTCCGCCCCTTCACATGCAACTTAGTCATGTCTGGTAGTGAAGTGACACCGCCGGGCCCCTCTGCTGCTGCTGTGACTGGGGCCTGGTGAAGAGATGGGGCCCGTCCTGCCTGAGGCTAAAGATAAGTATTTACCCCGGGCCTGGCCAGGCCCCCTCTCTTCACCGGGCCCCCTACACCAGGCACAGTAGTAATGCCCTGATGGCAGCCCTGCATATATCTAATAACTGATGGATTCAGTAATATTTCTGGATTTAAGTGAGGTTTATTGTACTAACAGAAAATGTGCAATCTGCATTTAAACAAAATTTGACCGGTGCAAAAGTATGGGCACCCTTATCAATTTCTTGATTTGAACACTCCCAACTACTTTTTACTGACTTACTAAAGCACTAAATTGGTTTTGTAACCTCATTGAGCTTTGAACTTCATAGGCAGGTGTATCCAATCATGAGAAAAGGTATTTAAGGTGGCAACTTGCAAGTTGTTCTCCTTTTTGAATCTCCTATGCAGAGTAGCATCCAGGGCTCCTCAAAACAACTCTCAAATGAACTGAAAACAAAGATTATTCAACATAGTTGTTCAGGGGAAGGATACAAAAAGTTGTCTCAGAGATTTAAATTGTCAGTTTCCACTGTGAGAAACATAGTAAGGAAATGGAAGAACACAGGTACAGTTCTTGTTAAGCCCAGAAATGTCAGGCCAAGAAAAATATCAGAAAGGCAGAGAAGAAGAATGGTGATAACAGTCAAGGACAATCCACAGACCACCTCCAAAGACCTGCAGCATCATCTTGCTGCAGATGGTGTCAATGTGCATCGGTCAACAATACAGCGCACTTTGCACAAGGAGAAGCTGTATGGAAGAGTGATGCGAAAGAAGCCGTTTCTGCAAGCATGCCA